>NW_027505408.1:0-193527 GCF_021521415.1 Bidens hawaiensis | reverse complement strand
GTAAAAACTAAGCTTGTAATTGGTGTTGTATGGTGAAATTTTAGTTTAACTCACCCTATTGAATCTTTTTAATTAGGTAAGATGTCAGAAGAGTATCTTGCGAATAGCTTGGTGGTTTACATAGAAAAATAAATTGCTGAAACATTTGATTCGGAATCCATAATTGAGTAATTCAAAGGTTTTAAAGATCGTCGAACTGCTTTGTAATTCTTCTTCTAGGTACTCACCCTTCCCCTCGCATTGTTATGAATATTTTAGGCCTTTGTTGGTTAAAAAATCATCTAGTTTTTTTTATTTTTTTATTGTAAGAACAATCGTTTGAATGAATGAAAAAAAATAGATATATAGATGTCATATTGTTTGATCCGATTCGAACCGAATCACCGACATGAACAGAATCATCGACCCGAAAATTTTTGGGTCCTTGACTTCGGTCACCCCCGTGACGAAGCCCAAGCTTCGCCACTGTTCGTCAGCTATTAAGCTATATATCATATTGCAGCAAACCTAATTAAGCGTACCTCTTGACAGCGTTTGTATTAAGAACGAATTTGTTGCCAGCAGTGTTTGGGCACACACACTTTAAAGTTAATTAAACCTTTGCTTCAATGAATCATTAAAAAAAAGATTAGTAAAACAATCTTGCTGGATCTGGAACTGGAAGATAACCATGTTAAGCATTTAACTAACACTACTACAAAAACGTCTATTAACACGGGCCTAAAAAAATGATTTACAACGGTGTGAGGTCTAATCGTTGAATATAATGTAGAGCACCGTTTTTTTAACAATATCCCAACCTGTTGTAAATAAGAAGGAAATTAGCGTTGTTTTATAGACAAAACCTTTAACAACGGGTTTTAACCATTATTTCAAAACGATTAACATCTTTACTTTAGATTTCCGTTAATATATTCATTACTTTCAACGGTTCTACAAAGACCCGTTCCAAAAACTTAAAACGTTTTGCATATTAGAATGGTTATAATACTAAACCGTTGGAAACCCACTACTACAAAAACGTCTATAAACACCGGTCTAAAAAAATGACTTACAACGGTGTGAGGTCCAACCGTTGAATATATGCATAGCATCATTTTATTTTGAACAATTATCCCAACCCCATTTGATGTGTTGTAAAACACTCGTATTTTCCGCACGTTTTATATATGTATTATATTATATTTTATATGTTTTAACTCGTTTTAGATAGGTTTTACATACATTTATTAATCTTGTAGGTTTTGGGTGAAAGAAAGAAGAAAACCGGGACTTTTCGAGCATTCTACGAGCCTTTTACGCATACAAGTTCAAGACAAAGCTCAAGGCCCGACCCGTATGCATCATGGAGGCCCAAGACCATATTATATTATATTATATAAAAAAAAATAAAACCCTAATCAGAAAAAGGAGCTGCTGGACGGAATCAACAGCAGCACAACAACATCAACAGCAGCACAACAACAGCAACAGCAGCAGCAACAACAGCAGCAATAACAGCAGCAAACAACAGCCAACAGCAGCCCGGAACACCCAATATCCTTTCTTTCATAACATTGTTCAACAACTTTAATTCTCTTGTTTAATTGTTAACTAGTTTTGCACTTGATTGAGAGATTGAATTGTTTATGATTAGTGTTGATCATTGGATGTTTGTTAAGATGATTGGTATGAGTTTAATGATGGTTTTATTAAGTGTTTGCTGCTGTCCAAAAATTATGCTCGGCTAATCTTGTTAGTTCTACCTAGGAATGATGATTCTTGTTAGGTTTTGATAGGTTTTATGGATTGTTTGATTGATAGACTTGAATTGTTATTGTAAAGTTTGATTTAGACATGAAATAGGTTGTGTTTAAGGGCTGGAAATTTTGGTGATTTATTGCATAAACCCCGTGTGTTGATTAATTAGTTTTGTATTGATTGATCGGTGCATTGTTTGATTCTAGACTTGGTGTTTAGGGTTTGTTTGCGGTAGGTACCACCGTAGGGTTTTGTTGCATGATTAATTGGATTAAGTACAGCGGTTAAACACCTTTGTTGAGACCGAGAGGTGATAGGAAGTAGGGTCGTCTCATTGCCTTTGCATGCTAGAATAGGGATTGCGCGAGAGCGAGTTCGTTTCTTGTCAGGTTTAGGTGTTTGAGCGACTAGTTGATCTATTTTGGTTTAAGTTGAATTGTTCCTCTATCCTTGGTTGTGTAGTATTCATTGCCATTAGGGTCGAGTGTTGGTGAGACCGAGAGGTGATCCTTCATTAGAACACGTTAGCAATTGTTTCCCGGTTTGGTCGTTTTAGGCGATTTTGAGTAGTTTAGGCTTGTTGAGTGAGACCGAGAGGTAATCCAGTGAGCCCGAGCGATCCTTAGTCGTGTCATCTTTAGGGACCGGTGTCTATATATCATTCAATCCATTAGCTTGTTAGGCCTACAATTTGATTCAGACCTAGGTAGACGTTTTTCTCCATCCAAAGTCAGTACAGTTAGTTTCCCGTTAAGTTTTCTATTTTTGGTAAGTTTTGTTAGTCAGTCTAGTTAGTTCAGTTAAGTATTTAAAAATCAAAAATCAATATAATTATTATTCTAAGGTAGGTCTTGTCTAGGGTTAGTGATCTTTAGCGTTCTAACGTGTCAACGTGTTCGATACTCGGACTTCCTAAGTCTATACTACTTGCGATCGGTACACTTGCCGGTTGTGTGTGGTTTTAGGATTTTCGTTTTAATATTAAAGCTTAGTTGTGAGGGTCATTATTATAGGGTTATTAGACACATATCAAGTTTTTGGCGCCGTTGCCGGGGACACGGTTTTAGGCGTTTTGAGAGCAATCCGAGTTAGGACTTACCTTTTGTGCTACTTGTAATTATTTTTGTTTTATTTTGCTTATTTGTTAGAATAGTTTAGATAATATTATTCCTAATTATAGTTTTATGCGACAGACTCGATCTCAAGGACCACCCGACACGGAAGCATTTCCCGAGCCAGAGAGAGAGTTTCGTGAGAGACGTCGTCCCGTTTCACCTTCATCCACTTCTTCATCCGTTGACCCCGACGATAGGGATAGGATCATGGGCGACATTCCACCGAGGAGGACAGTTGCGGACCGGGCCCGACCGGCCAATGCTGGCGCGAGATCCAGCATCGCACCACCCGCCATTGGAGTTGCGACGAACTGGCAGATCCCGTCAAACATTCTAAATACCATTGCTCATTCTGCTCAGTTTCACGGTTTGCTTCATGAGAACCCGCACTCTCATCTCACCCGCATCGTGCGTATCTGCGACACTTTCCATCTTGCGGGCGTTTCCGAAGACGCCGTTAAGCTCCGCGTCTCTCCGTTTTCTCTCGCTGATCAAGCGAGTCTGTGGCTCGAGTCCCTCCCACAGGGCTCCATAGCCACTTGGGCTGCCATGCAGACCCAATTTCTCGAGAAGTACGATCCTCCGGCTAAGGCCGCTCGTTTGCGTAACCAGATACATTCTTTTCAAATGAAGGACACCGAGAGTTTTTACGAGACCTGGGAGCGATTCAAAAATCTATTAGCGTTGTGCCCGAACCACGGCTTGCAAGATTGGGCGGTCGTCGAGAAATTTTATAATGGAGTGACGTACGCGACGCAGAGTATGCTCGACACGGCGGCGGGAGGAAATTTGTTGACGACTAGGGACCCTGATGAGTGTATCGCTTTATTTAACGGGTTAGCTATGAGTGGGTACCAGAGACCGCCCGCCAGAGGAGGTAAGTTGATTCCATCTTACGAGGCATGCATTCGGTGGACACCACCACCGCACTGACGGCACAGTTCGAGGAGTTGGCGAAGATGGTAAAGGACATGCAGACGAAGAGTAAGTTGTGTGAGATCTGCAGAGGTGGGCATGATACCGTTCAATGCCCAGTCAGTTCCCAAGAGGAGGCCGTAGACTTCATAGGAAATCCAAACCGAAATCCAAATTCTTCCAATTCTTATAATTCAGGATGGAGAGGCAATCAGAACTCCAATTGGAAGAGCGGCAGCCAGTCCGGTTTTCAGCAACGCCAGAGTTTATTTCAGGATGCGGGCGAAGGAGCGAGCAGTGGGGAGAAGAAGCCCACATTGGAGGAGATGATGGCGCAGCAAACACAGATGTTGTCACAGCTCATGGCACGAGGGGATTCCCGACACAAGGAGACGCAGAAGAAGTTCCGCGAACACGAGCAATTCATGAGGAATCAGGCAGCGTCAATTCAGAATCTCGAGCGGCAGATGGGGAGATTGCCTGTCGGTTAAATGAGAGGCCGCAGGGTACGCTACCGAGTAATACCGAGCAGAACCCGAGAGGATTCGTGAAGGCTGTGTGACGATGAGGAGCGGTGCAGGGGCACGAGATGAGCCCGTGATTCAGCAGAGATCTAGAGGAGGAGATGTCGAGGTGCCTGCAGTCGATGGAGAGGAGCAGGTGGATGAGGAGATTCAGATGGAGTCCCCGCCGGCCCAGGTGCATCAGAGGAGCATCCCAGGGAGTTCAGCACAGGCCGAGAGACAACAATCACCGAGCGAGCCACCGAGAGTTTACAAACCCCGATTGCCATACCCCGGGAGAGTCCGTAGAGATAAAGATGAGGAGCAGAACTCCAAATTCCTTGATCTTTTGAAGCAGCTTTACCTCAATATCCCATTCCTTGAGGCACTCACTCATATGCCTAAACACGCGAAGTTTCTTAAGGATATTCTCTCGAACAAGGAGAAGTTAGCTGAGGCCGCTTCCACCCCTTTGAGTGCTAATTGTTCTGCTATCTTACAGAGGAAGCTTCAGGAGAAGAGAGCCGATCCAGGGAGTTTCACAATTCCCTGCACCTTGAGTGATGATACAATGGTTCATGCGCTGGCTGATCTTGATGCCAGTATCAATCTCATGCCGTATTCTGTGTATCGCAAGCTGGGTTTAGGCGAACCGAGGCCTACCAAGACGAGTATCCAGCTTGCTGATCGTTCCGTGAAGTATCCGCGTGGGATTGTTGAGAACATGCTCATTCGCAATGGTAAATTCATTTTCCCGGTGGACTTCGTTATTCTTGACATGAATGAGGATGATAATGTTCCACTCATTTTGGGCAGACCTTTTCTTGCCACCGCACATGCGTTGATTGACGTTCGCGATGGCAAACTGATCCTTCGAGCCGGGGATGAGAACGTCACGTTTGACGTTCGACAGTCATCTAAGCATCCCAAATCGACTGATGACTCCCTATGCTTCATTGATATGATCATGACTCATGTGGGGGAGTTTTCCAGTAACCCCGGTGGAGGCCCCGCCTCAGACACACATTTCCTAGATAGGGAGACCCCGGAGGTTGAGATTGTCACCTTGACTGAACACCCCCCTGATGCTGACATTGAGTCGTCTTCCTCTGATTCTGAGTTATCTACCGGAGTTCATCGTGTTCATCAGTTGCTTGAGTTGGAGGAGTTACGGGACCGTACTTACGCGCAGTCAGATTGTTATAAACAGCAGGTGAAGGAACTGCAGGATCGTAAGTTAGAGGGTATTGAGCAGTTTAAGTGTGGGGATATGGTCTTATGGTATAATTCCCGGTTGAGGTTTTTCCCGGGAAAGTTGAGATCCCGTTGGCCAGGTCCTTTTATGATTACTGAGGTTTTCCCGGATGGCACTGTTGGGATAAAGGATAAAGGCGGGACGTTTATGGTGAACGGCGATGGGTTGATGCACTACATTGGTGAGCCGATGACTGATCAGATGGTCGAGGTATTCTACCTTGACCCACTCTCCGAGACGTAGACATGTGGATGCATCACTCGGGAGACTGCCCGAGTTGTAGAGTTTGTATTTTTGTTATATGTTTGTGCTATCTGTTTTATTTGTTTTGTCTATTTCAGGATGTTCCAAGATGAAACCGCTCGTACTCAATCTCCATTCGAGTCGGTCGATTTAAGGGGTGTTTCATTGAAAAAAAAAAAATTAAAAATTATAAAAACCAAAAACACAAAAATATGTTTATTTGTTTATGTTTTTGTTTTCCGTGTTGTACGCCGCTACATGCGAGCGAGTTGGAGTTTTGCAGGTTATATTACGCGCATGGTAGCTTTGGTGGCGTCTTGGAACAGGTTTTCCCGAGGTTGCGGCCGCGAATGAAATGCTATACGATCGTTTGGACACTACTCAGCTATTGAAGATTCTGCACACAAACCAGGGGAGTAACCCGTTTTTTGTTTTTACTCTTGTATATTATCTTTTTATTTTATGTTTTTATTTTTATTTTATTTCTTTCCCTTATACTCATCGAGGACGATTTCGTTCTAAGTGTGGGGATAGGGTTTATTTTACTTAGTTGTAGGAAAATTTAAAAAAAAAAAAAAAATAGTCCCTAGAAATTTTTTTTCTCTACGTTAAACAGGAGATGATATTATTACCGAGTAGTGGTTATTTTATATAAATTCTTGGTGTATTTAATATATATATATATACATAATAAATAAGAACAGTGCCCATTAGACCCGCACGTAATGTATGGTAACCAAACGGTTTAGACTCAGTAATCGTGTGTAGGTAGGCTCAGCCTTTGAGAATGAAAGGGCGGTTTGGTTGTTGACCTAATTGAACCTCTTAAATGGCCTGACTTTAGTGGGAAACATCTTAGGGGTTTTGTTTGTTTAACTAAGCTCGTGACAGTACTGGAATGAAAAGCCGGGTCATACTCAAGCCTCGAGTCACATGATCGTCTGTATATTATTTGTATAATCTTTTGTATATGTGTCTATTCCTGTGAAGTTCCGTACTCTGTTGCGCGGTGGCGCAGACCTGAACGTTGATGCTAGTGAAGACAGTTTTGCTCGGCCCTATGTTGCGTGGTGGCGCAGACCTGAGCCTTGATGCATTTCTGTAGTTTCGTCCAACATGGTATAATAAAAATAAATAAATAAATAAAAAATAAAAAAAATAAAAATGCAAAAAGCCAAATGGCAGAAAAAATTATTTTAAATCAAAACCACCATGAAGGAAACTACTGTCGGTCGATCTTGACCAAGCTAGAGTTTATAGGTTGTATTTGAGTCGAAATGTTTTAATCATGTAGCAAAAGGTTTAAGTCAAGTTGGGGTGGCTCGGCCCGGTAAAACCATAATGGAATTGGTGAAGTGGCAGCAGGGCTTTTAGGTGTGGGTTCCACTTAGTCGTACAAATTAATAGAATCGTCACGCCTTATTTGCCTCGGTAAGTATTAGAGGCATGGGTTTAAAGTGGACAGTAATACCGGCAATCGACCTGATCTGGCTTATTAGGTAAAAGTTGGAAGGGGTAACGGGTCACTTGTTATAATACTTTAAAAAGAAGAAAAAAATATTAATAATAATAGTAAATAAATAAAACCAAGAGTTGTCGGTTGAACTCGGGTATGATCCTGTGTAGTATTCTTTTTCAGGGACGAAAAAGTCTTAAGTGTGGGGATATTTTCCGCACGTTTTATCTACGTATTATATTATATTTTATATGTTTTAACTCGTTTTAGATAGGTTTTACATACATTTATTAATCTTGTAGGTTTTGGGTGAAAGAAAGAAGAAAACCGGGACTTTTCGAGCATTCTACGAGCCTTATACGCATACAAGTTCAAGACAAAGCTCAAGGCCCGACCCGTATGCATCATGGAGGCCCAAGACCATATTATATTATATTATATAAAAAAAAATAAAACCCTAATCAGAAAAAGGAGCTGCTGGACGGAATCAACAGCAGCACAACAACATCAACAGCAGCACAACAACAGCAACAGCAGCAGCAACAACAGCAGCAATAACAGCAGCAAACAACAGCCAACAGCAGCCCGGAACACCCAATATCCTTTCTTTCATAACATTGTTCAACAACTTTAATTCTCTTGTTTAATTGTTAACTAGTTTTGCACTTGATTGAGAGATTGAATTGTTTATGATTAGTGTTGATCATTGGATGTTTGTTAAGATGATTGGTATGAGTTTAATGATGGTTTTATTAAGTGTTTGCTGCTGTCCAAAAATTATGCTCGGCTAATCTTGTTAGTTCTACCTAGGAATGATGATTCTTGTTAGGTTTTGATAGGTTTTATGGATTGTTTGATTGATAGACTTGAATTGTTATTGTAAAGTTTGATTTAGACATGAAATAGGTTGTGTTTAAGGGCTGGAAATTTTGGTGATTTATTGCATAAACCCCGTGTGTTGATTAATTAGTTTTGTATTGATTGATCGGTGCATTGTTTGATTCTAGACTTGGTGTTTAGGGTTTGTTTGCGGTAGGTACCACCGTAGGGTTTTGTTGCATGATTAATTGGATTAAGTACAGCGGTTAAACACCTTTGTTGAGACCGAGAGGTGATAGGAAGTAGGGTCGTCTCATTGCCTTTGCATGCTAGAATAGGGATTGCGCGAGAGCGAGTTCGTTTCTTGTCAGGTTTAGGTGTTTGAGCGACTAGTTGATCTATTTTGGTTTAAGTTGAATTGTTCCTCTATCCTTGGTTGTGTAGTATTCATTGCCATTAGGGTCGAGTGTTGGTGAGACCGAGAGGTGATCCTTCATTAGAACACGTTAGCAATTGTTTCCCGGTTTGGTCGTTTTAGGCGATTTTGAGTAGTTTAGGCTTGTTGAGTGAGACCGAGAGGTAATCCAGTGAGCCCGAGCGATCCTTAGTCGTGTCATCTTTAGGGACCGGTGTCTATATATCATTCAATCCATTAGCTTGTTAGGTCTACAATTTGATTCAGACCTAGGTAGACGTTTTTCTCCATCCAAAGTCAGTACAGTTAGTTCCCCGTTAAGTTTTCTATTTTTGGTAAGTTTTGTTCGTCAGTCTAGTTAGTTCAGTTAAGTATTTAAAAATCAAAAATCAATATAATTATTATTCTAAGGTAGGTCTTGTCTAGGGTTAGTGATCTTTAGCGTTCTAACGTGTCCACGTGTTCGATACTCGGACTTCCTAAGTCTATACTACTTGCGATCGGTACACTTGCCGGTTGTGTGTGGTTTTAGGATTTTCGTTTTAATATTAAAGCTTAGTTGTGAGGGTCATTATTATAGGGTTATTAGACACACATCACCATTGTAAATAAGAAGGAAACTAGCGTTGTGTATAGACATAACCTTTAACAACGAGTTTTAACCATTATTTTAAATCGGCTAGCATCTTCACGTTAGATTCTGTTAATATATTCATTACTTGCAATGGTTCTATAAAGACCTGTTCCAAAAACTTAAAGCGTTTCTCATATTAGAACGACTATAATACTAAACTGTTGGAAACATTTTCTGAAAATTACGTAATTTTACACCGAAGGTAAATCGTTTATAAATTTAAAATAGTTGCACATTCATAATAAATGATTTATTATAAGTTGAATGGTTTTTAATAAGGTAGGTGCAATTGCAATCATACAAGATCATATCAATAAATGGAAGAGAAACAGATTCATAATAAATGGTTTTTAATAAGGTAGGTGGTACACCTGCCAACTAATAAGAATTAATATCGATTAAATGAGTTACATGCAACCATAACAAAATCATATCAATAAATATAAGATCGATCACTTTGCAAATTTCAACTTGCAAACCTCCTCCAATCTACCCGACCACTTTCAAAATTATCTAATAATTTCCTCCTGAAAAATCCTCCGTTCACCAAATTATGTATAACATTATGCTACATCCTCTTTCAAAGCCATCTCACTATAGGTTCTTGAACTTTTGTTGAAATTGGTGTTCTCGAGAATACAATACCTTTTGAACAGCCTCTTGTCTTTTTTTTTTGATTTTTAGATCGATTCCAAGCAATGAGAAATAGAAGGCTATACACATTGGATGAGTGGATCCAATGTGTTGACCTGCCACGTTCTCCTAGATCTCTAGTAGATATGGAGATGTATGCTTTCAATGGTGTCTGAAGCTTTGACTTTAGGGGCCATTTGGCTAAGCTTTTGAAATTGCTTAAGCTTAGCACAACACCCTCTAAGACTGATGACCGAGGGGCATGCATTTGAAATGCTGAACGGGATATATCAGTGTAATCGTGTTGATAAACGCGTACCCAGCATCCCTAAATGTTATTTAATGTTGGAGAATAATATCTAACTTAGGTATGCATCGGTGTAAGCGTGTTGATAAATGATACTCGAGATACCAAAGTGTTATTCAAGGTTGGAGAATCATATATATCGTCATGTAAGTAATGATATATAATGCCAGATTGTTCATTGAAAACAGATCGTTGATCTTATCGTTGGCGTCATTGAGGAATGCTAATATGCATTGGTGATATCATGTAGACACATACCCAGTCATGCAGACATATACCCGTGCGAAATTCCAAAGACTATTTTATTTAGAAACTCTTGTACTAAATCCTTTGTACTGTTGACCTAATTAACTTTGTTAGTATTAGAAATATTGTTTATATATGTTGAATTATTATGTTGTATATGACCAAATAATAACAAAATAATTAAACACATTGAACATTGTTTGTGTTTTGACTTTAGTCAACTGGTTCACAAGTATCGTATCTAATATTATTTGTTCACTTATATTATAACAATCACTAACAACTATCTAAAAGCACGTATAAATGTTATAACAAATTGACATAATTATAACTGATAATAATGTTAATAAAGGTAGAATATTTACAAGTAAAAAAATATATAAAGTAGACAAATAATATTATTCCAAATCTTCTAACATTTCAAGTAGAGTGATAGAGAAATGTGTATCTAAACCTAAGGCAGGTTTAATAGGAAGAGTACTTGGCAGAAAATCATAATTTTGATTAATCATTTCAATTCTTCATTGATTATCCGGTAATCCTGGCCGTGGAACTTGCGACAAAAGGATTCTCATGATGAATCTGGGATATAGAAGTATCCCTCGTTCCTATTCAATGTTGTCACACATATCTCGTAGCAGATGCTTAGAGTAGTTGTAGGGTTGTTGTTTAACAATAGCATGAACAATTTGTTGCACTTCTTGTGGCACAAATTCCCATTCACTAACCTTGTGTGAAATACACAAACAAAGTTGTGTACAAAAAAATTGCCATTCTTCAGAGATGTGTTTTTTGTTCACCTTATTATGGAGAAATGTTTCTCGATATACCCCATCTCCCAAAAAGTCTGACGCGCGTCATCTTGAGAGAAGAAATATTTGTCTTGAGCATCATCTATATGTAGAGTAGCACGAATTTTCGCTTGACCGACAACGATTTCTAATCCATCTACCACACCCTGAATTTCTCGTTCTAAATGCCCATTTACTGTATAGGTTTCAATAACAGCATAATCCCAAAATTGTTGTATCCATCGTCGATATACATCGACTTGATCATTTAGGGTGTAGGCTATAGGACTCAATCTCAGAAACTTAATCACATTTTTGAAGTCCTCGAATTCCCTCGTGGCTTTCGTTCTTATTCGCAAATTATGAGTTAATGGAAAAGTATGTCAAGAGCCGTTGTAAGCCATTGTCTTGAAACGGGGGTGTTAGGGTTTTTGTTTGTGTGAAACAACGATGAGAAGTAAGGATTATATTCAATGTCAAGATCATCGGCAAGATCCTGACAATTGGTTTCAGGATTCTAAAAGCAGGATCTTGCAGTAAGGATCACTATTTCGGTTGGAATCATCGCCTCGGTCCCAAACACTAAAGAGAAGGGATTTTGCCCTGTTATGCTCTTCGATTTGGTTCGATCTGCCCGTAACACAAACGGTAGTTTCTCAGCCAATTTTCCTTTCTTTGTCCCCCGCTTCTTTAAGTTGTTGACGATAATCTTGTTTGAAGATTCTGCTTGTCCATTGGCTTGAATATGTACTGAAGTGGAAGTGATCGTCTTGATACCCCATGCAGCAGAAAAGTCAGTGGTTCTCTTGCCAATGAATTGAGACCCATTGTCACAAATGATCTCGGCTGGGATTCCGAAGCGTATCAGGATATTACTCTTGATGAAGGATATCACCTCTTGCTCTCTCACTTGGGCAAAGGCTTCTGCTTCAATCCATTTGGAAAAGTAGTATATCATTGCTAACATGAAAAATTTTCCTCCTGGGGCTGTTGGTAATTTGCCCATGATATCCATCCCCTATTTCATGAATGGCTATGGAGATACTATCGTATGGATAGGCTCAGGCGGTTGATAAAGAATGTTGTTATGTCTTTGACAAGCATCCCATTTTTGAGCATAGATCATTGCATCCTTCCTCATGGTTGGCCAATAATAACTGGTCCTAAGGATCTTAGAGAACAAGGATCGGCCTGCAGTGTGATTCCCACAGTTGCCTTCATGGATATTTTTCAGGACTTCTTGTATTTCAGGATCCTCCAGACATCTCAAGTATGGACCTGCAAGGGATTTTTTGTAGAGGATATCGTTTAAAATAATGAATCTAGATACCTTCATATGAAAGGCTTTAGGATTCTCATCCTTAGGAATCTCGTTGTGTTGCAAATATTTCTTGATAGGTTGGACCCAGAATTCCTGATTAATTTGAGGATCCTGATCAGTAGCATCGTCTATGTCTGTTACTTCATTGACTTGAGGATCTTGCTTGGCAGCTTCTCTTATAATTTGCTTTTTATCGAGTGAAGGCATATCTGTGACTGGATTCAGGAATGTATGATCAGAATTTTTATTTCCTTTGGGATCCTGAAAGCAGATCCAATATTTGCAAAAGCATCTGCCTCAGTATTTTCCTCCCTAGGTACCCGTTCAATGACAACAGAATCGAATTTGTCTGCAAGATTTTTAACTATCTGGAGATATTCGGTTAGTTTTTCACTTCTAACAGCATAGGAGCCGTTGAAGTGGCTATCAAGCAATAAGGAATCCACAAATACATGAATGTTTTTAATTCTAAATCCTTAGACAATTAAAGGCCAACAATTAAAGTTTCATACTCAGCTTCGTTGTTGGTAGCTTGAAAATCGCATCTGATTTCCTGGGGTATTATGTCCCCTTGTGGCGATTTTAGGATGATTCCTAAGCCTGCCCCCCTGACATTTGAGGCCCCATCAGTAAGCAATATCCATTTACCCTTATCTTGGTCTAGTTGTTGAACTTCCCAGTTAGCTTCCTGCTGGATATCACTACCGAAATCAGCCACAAAGTCAGCTAAAGCTTGGGATTTAGTTGATGTTCTAGGCTCATAAACAAGATCATAAGTGCTCAATTTAGCGGACCGTTTAGCCATCCTGCCATACATTTCAAGTTTTCTCAAAACATTTTTAATAGGATAATTAGTTTTAACAAAAATAGTATGTGTCTCAAAATAGTGTCTTAACTTGGTAACTAAAGCTAGAATTAATTTTTTCTAAATATAAATACTTGGTTTTAGCATATATTAGACTTTTATTTACATAGTAGATAGGATGTTGTTGCCCTTCGTGATCCTTGGCTAGTACGGCACTTACAGTGTCTCGAGATACCGCTAAATAGAGGAATAATGGCTAACCATCTTCAGGCTTCATGAGTAAAGGTGCCGATGAAAGGTATTGTTTTAAGTCTTCAAGCTCCTTCTCTTGCTTCTGTCCCTATTCAAACTTCTTATTCTTTTTAAAGATCTCATAGAACTCTTTGCGTCTTTTTGAGGATCTTGAGATAAACCTATTCAGGGCTGCAATCCTATCGATTAATCTTTGGATATCCTTTACGTTGGCATGTGCTTTCAGGTTCATGATGGATTTTATCTATTCTGGAATTGCTTCTAGCCCTCTCTTAGTAACCATGTATCCCAAAAACTTGCCTGCCCCCACTCCAAAGTGACACGTGGAGGGGTTCAGCTTCATGTTGTATTTGTCAAGGTATCAAAGGCTTTTTCAAGATCCAGAAGGTGATCCCTAGATTTCTTCGATTTCACCACCATATCGTTGATATAGACCTCCATGGTGTCCCCTAATTTTTCTTTGAACATCATGTTGACCAATCTTTGATAAGTTGCACCTGCATTTTTCAAACCAAAAGGCATGGCAATGTAACAATATATACCTGTTGGAGTCATGAATGTCGTATCTTCTTGGTCCGAGGGTTCAATTTGGATTTGTTGGAATCTCGAAGAGGCGTCCATAAAGGTCAGCATCTCAGCCTAGCAGTCGTATCCACCATGGAGTCTATATGTGGCAATATGTGGCAATGGGAAAGGATCTTTGGGGCAAGCCTTGTTGAAGTCTTGTAGTCAACACAAACTCTCCACTTGCCATTCTTCTTCTGAACTACCACAACATTAGCCAACCATCTTGGGAATTTTACTTCCCTGATCATCTTCGCTTTCAACAATCTCTCAACCTCCTCTTGGATGATGGAATTTATTTCGGGTGCGAAATTTCTTCTCTTTTAATGAATTGGCCTGAAACTTTTAACCAATCCCAGTTTGTGAGTAATAATATTTTAAGAAATACCTGTCAAATCCTCATGTTTCCATGAAAAGGTTGAGATTATGCTTTTGAGGAACTTGACCAACTGATCTTCTATTTCTTCGGGAATCCCGGTTCCCATCAACACTTTGACATCAGAATCTTGCTCATCTATCGTACATCTTTGACTTCTTGTTCAGCCACTTCCAAGGCATCAAGTGCTTTGTTCTTTGTTTGCCATGCCTGAGTTGGTTTGGCTGTTAACTTCATTGAGGAAGCATAGCAATTTTTGGCTTCTTGTTGATCTCCTTGAATCTTAACGATCCCCCAGGGTGTCAGCATCTTGATGCATTAGTGATAGGTTGAGGGGGGCCGCTTTCATTTCGTGGATTCAGGGCCTACCTAAGATAACAATGAAAAAGTCACCTAAGATAACATTGAAAAAGTCAACGAATCAATAACACATAATTTATGGATAGAGTTTACTCCCTCAACATAGACTAGAAGCTTGATCTCTCCTATGGTACTCTTGGCTTCCCCACTGAATCCCACCAAGACTGAAGATTTTGATACAAACTCGGATTCCGGAATATTCATCCTCTCCAGGGTATCCAATTGGATGATATTCACCGAACTTCCGTTGTCCACCATGATCCTGCGTACAAAACAATTAGCAATATAAAGGGTTATAACCAGACCATCGTGATGAGGTACCTGAATATTATTCCGATCTTCATCATCGAACAGGACTCCAGCTTCCTTAGGCAAAGTCATCGTCTTCGTTGGTTCCTCTGTCTTTTATGCTTTAGCTATCTTGGCATTCCTTTTGGCTGCGAAGTAGGATGGGCCGCAGATGTCTAAACCTCCGGAGATAACATTTACAATTCGAGCACCTGGAGATGGGATTCCGCCCTTTTGGGATCCTGCTCGGGATCATGACTTTAATTTTTCGTTCCCATTAACTCTTTCAAGTGACCTTTGCTAAGTACGTAACTGATCTCCCTCCTTGGAGCAATACAATATTCCG
The DNA here is from genome assembly GCF_021521415.1 of Bidens hawaiensis. Lineage (NCBI taxonomy): Eukaryota > Viridiplantae > Streptophyta > Magnoliopsida > Asterales > Asteraceae > Bidens > Bidens hawaiensis. Next base: position 178,143 of record NW_027505408.1, on the reverse strand, counting down.
TCATATGACTGAAATCTTCGTGAAAAACGCACCATTTGGACTTGTCTTTCAAGGCGCCATTTTTCTCGTTCTTTCATGGCCATCTTGCTTTTTAACCTAAGTACTGCATAGCACACATTAATCTAGGAATATCAACCAAAAAACAATAATAATTTAAGTTGGGATAAGATTCATCATCATCCACCACACTGACCCTGTCATTTCTAGCATACGACTTAGATCGATATGGTTTAGACGATTAGGAATCTGACTTCCTGTTCGGGTTGTCGTAGCTGTTGGAACCGTCCAGCCTTTGCTGAATCTTCCTATCTTCTTCTAGCCTGATGAACCTTAGAGCTCTATTCCTTGCTTCATCCAGATTCCTGCAAGGATTCATGACGATATATTCATAGAAAAAGGTATCTTTCTTGAGACCCATCTTGAAAGCTTGCACAGCTGTTGCAACATCCAGGTTGGGGATCTCTAGAGCTTTCTTGCTGAATTTGCTGACGAAATCCCTAAGGGGTTCATCCTTACCCTGTGTTACTCTATACAAGTCAATAGTTAATCTTTCAAACTTTATACTACAAGAAAACTGATTATTAAATAGATTAACTAAATGAGCAAAAGATTTAATAGAAAAAGGAGAGACACTTAGGAGCCATTTCAACGTAGCTCCAGTTAATATTGAGCCAAAGCCTTTGCATAAGCAGGCTTCCTTGAGATTCTGAGGTATGGGGTTTATCTCCATTCTTTCTCAATATTGGGAAATAGGTTCTTTAGAATCTGGTTCCATCTTAAAACTTCATGCTTAGAGTTTAGAATCGCTTCGGGATCTCAGCATCACATATGGGGGGGGGGGGTGCGAATCTTGAGATCTAGTGACTGCTTGGAGCAGCCTCTGGAATTGGCTAGACTATCCCAGGTACACTAGAGATTAATTCCTTGTGTTTTTGCAATTCCTTCAGTATCATTGGGCTAATACCGGGATTCTACACAGCATCATGGTTAGCCACAAGCATAATAACATTATTGAAATTACCAGTATCGGGAATCCTAGTTGGGGATCCAGAAATAACACCGAATTCTCGAGTAGGAGTTGTCCTGATGGCCTGGACAGGATCACTCGTTATATTTACTTATTGCATGGGAAGGAAATCGTCAAAACGATTTCTGTGGGATCCTGACACATCAAAGCTCAGGTAGGTAGCAATGGAGTGAAGGATTCCTTCGCCAGCTTCTTCCCTTGTGCCTGAATATCCTGGAGCTCCCTCATGACTGAGTTGTTGGTTTGCTTCTGAGTCTCCATGTGTTCCTTCATATGCATTAAAATATCAAAATTATAATTGTTAGACATAGGACGGGCCTGGTGTTGGGAGACCCAAATCTTTGAGGTGGCACGCCGGTTGAAAACACCGTGAAAATACCCCAACTAATTTTGGGCTAAAAATGTGAATTCAGAAAGTTGAGGATTAAAAATGAAAATTTTGGTTTTTCAGACCCATCGCGCTATGCGACAGGTAAATAAAGTAGACCATCGTGCTACGCGATGCAGTTCCCTAGAGGTTATGAAAAAGGAGGCGCCGCGCTACGCGATGGTCCAAGATCTGGTACGCGATGACCAGGTTAAGTAAACCGAGACACGTGTCAACACGTGGCACGATTTGATACATTGCGGCGTCGCGCTACGCGATGACCCTGGGGAAAGGCCATCGCGCTACGCGATGCCCAGCAAAACTCGACTATAAAAGGGCAGCTACGGGTTCAGTCCATTTCATCCCATTTTCACACTCACAAACACACACTTAGTGTTGGGAAGCGTTCTAGCTTTGCCGAGAAGTTTCGAGGTCCGTTTTCTTGAAGTTCGTGCAAGAATTGGAGTTCTGACGATCCGTTGATCAAGATAAGCGAGATTAGAAGAAAATTTCCACCAAGTCTAACAATCACTCTATCTTAGTATTAGTATCCCGAGTATTCATAAAGGTAGGATATAAGTTTAAGTTATTTCAATCATATTATAGATAGCGTAGACTCAATCAAGGCTATGGCCTTTAACCTTGAAAGTATTTTTAAAAACATTCACAAACAGTTTTTCAGTGAACATTATTTTGATAATGATAATGCTATACAAAATTATATTTTGACGGACATGTAGTAACTGGAAGGGGGATATCATTAGTAGACTCTTCTTGTCTAAGGTAAGTAATTCGTAGACATCCCAATCAACCGCGGGACCCGTTTACTTACCTGGAGAAGTTTGCCAACGTGATAGACTCTGTTAGGCCAAAGCATGCTATACCAAACGTCACAAAAATACAATCATGATTTCAAAATACATTCACAAACCTAATCAATGTTAAAACCGGACTTAAGGTCTGTAGTCTAATCAAGAAACACCATCAAGGTGATCATTCAAACCTATTTGTTTATAGGTTAACAATCAGTCGCAATAAAGAAAGGTTTTTCAAATCAATCACACCGACGCTACAGGTGAATACGTTCAAACTTTTTATAACGTGAATACGTTAAACATTTACAAACAGTCAAAACAGATTTATACTTTATAAGATAGACAAGTTGTTTGTCTTATAGAGTTAGTCAAACATTTGCATGAGATTACATGATCTCTAAAACGTTGTAATACAAGTTAGAGAATAAAAACAACTCAGACCGAATACACATGTGTCTGGATCCAAACATAACTGTTCAGCCTAAACAATCAAAGGCTACGTGGCCGCGGGCTAACGGTCATATCTTGTCCTCCGGAATGGACTATGTGGCTCGGAGACTTGTGTGTGTGTAGGGCAGTGTTACAAATACCGGGTATAGCAATATATCTGCTAAGATATGTTAAGAAATCTATATTTGTATTATAATTGTTATTTAAATGCTTTTAGAGGCAACGATTCATCAGCATATCACTGACGTATTTTCCCCACATTACAGGAAAGCAAGCATAGTATAGATAGCAAGGTATAAAAATCATTTATGGAGTTAGACGCTCGCAGGTTGAGATGACTCAAGTTTAAATAATTAAAATATGTAAACAAAAATAAATAAGGTTTGTAAACCAAAAATAATTGGATAATTATTATCCAAGAGATTTTCAAAATAAATTCATAATTTATCATAATCAAAGACTCCCGCTAAATAAACCGCAACTTTGATATATTTATAAAACAGGTACCAGCTACGGGTGTCACACCTAGGCCCTAAGTCGGAGTGTGACAGGTTGGTATCAGAGCCATGTTCTTAGTGAATTAGGTATTTAATTATACCTAGGCTTTGATCAAAAAGATAAATACAGTCTTATTACAGAATCAATGGTTTAGTAAATTAGATATTAATATGTTAGTACCTAAGCTTTAATCACTTGTTTAATAAGTAGGGATAAACATTGAGTAGTAGACTACGTATCCCTAAGTATAAGTATGTAGATGTTTTATATACTTTAGGCACAAAAATCGAGTAGTTATACATTCAAACCCTGCACCTGAATTCAAGCCATCAGACATGGCTAGTAATAACGATTATTACACAAACTTTTCGGTCAAGAGCAACCGATAGTTTCAATGTTATCATATGGAACACAACCGGTGTAGGTACCGGGCAGTCAGTCGATGTCAATCAAAATATCAAATGATACAACTGAAAACGTTCACCCGTTGGAGATTTTATTATATCATCCTTCGGAAGAAATAAGTTTAAACAAGAAACCAGTACGAACTCATTCAGATGAATTACCATTCTAGTTAAGGTTAGTGACATTTCGGGTCGCCACCATCAAATTATCAAACTCCACACATAATAGCAAGAAACAAACCGTTAACCGAAGATGAGAGTTATTATGCCCCATGAAAGAATATTTTTAATGCCAATCAGCTTTCTATCTAAACCAGAAGAAGAAAGGAAGGAATAAGAGAATGAAAATTAAACTCCTCACCCTCCACCATATCAAGGTCCCGTTACTAACAATCTATGAACAGACAAATGAAATTTGAAAAAGGTTCGATTTGTTGAATAGTTTTTATACAAACAAGCATCCTAGATGAAGAAATACAAGCTTATGTGGAGAATCCACATATTGTAACAATCTACCTTTTTCCAGCAGCATCCACACCTGTATGGTACTTAAATCAAAAATGTCAAAGAAATAATAAATCATCACAGATGTCCTAACATCACTCTAGTCGAGGATCAATAAAACTTCCATTCGATAAGGATAAAGGATATATAGGAACAATTATACTCCCAATTCCTATATCTAGTGATGAGGATTCCTACTGAAACAACAATGGAGGAAAATTTAGACTCATCCGACATCAAGACCCCGATAATCCCAACGAGTATAAAACCAGAATATGCATGGATTAGGATCATGTGGATCCAAGAAGCCAACAATATCAAAAGGAAAAGAAGTAATGCCATATACAGAAAATTATCCTCAGGGACATGAATATTTAATCTGGCAATTCAAGATCTATACTTGATTACACGCAAAAAGTGATGCTTCATTAAGGAATGAATGCCAAAGAAAGGCAAAAAGAGAAAGAGATAGACAAAGGATAACAAGGTTAAGAAATTTATCATCCACTGGAAAAAATAAGAATATCAGCAGTTATAAGTAATTTTGTGCAACATAAACAAAAGAGATGTTTTATTTCTTTGAAATATTAAACTTATCTTTAAAGATTTATGCCAAGAAATGATGGTAAAAATTCCCAAAGTAATTCTTCTAGAAAATCTAGAAATAAGAAAATACCCACAATAAGATGAAGGAAAGATCTAGTAGACAGATTTCATAGAAAGATTAACTTCGAGTCAATACTAGACAAAAATATTTAAGGAAAAACAGGAATAGACCCAGAAAGAGAATTAGAGAAATTCTTATGGTCTGTTTGTACACAAGGTATGTACTAGCCACTTCAAGAGTATATGACAAAGGAATTATTGATACCTCTTTAAGAACACTCGTCAACCATCATTATACTTGGAACATGATTATGAGACATCTGAATCTATTGGCTTATACCATTACCCTAACATCATTTGAATCATGCCTTATATGAAATAGCAAACCACAATAAAGAATTAGTTGAGGCCAGAGAAAAAAAAGGAAAAATCAGAAAGAAATCCTCTTTAATATTACAGAATAGTTAAAGGTTTCAGACCTTTCATATTGTATCGTTGTTTCAGTATCTCTGTCATACTAAATCAATTCCAATTCACAGAATGTCGAATCCTAACAATTAGGAGAATAATGATGAAGCCTCAAGCAACAGAAACATAAAAGAACCTGCACAGGAGATTCATGAGCTGTATTTCAAGGAAATGATCCACAACACAATAACTCCTTACATAGACACAATGAAAGAAGAGATACATACGATTCAACATCCAAATAAGAAAATTAGAAGCCATCCATATCGAACTCCTTCTTGTCATAGCAAAATCACCAAAGACCATTCAGTAGCCCAAGGTTGTAGTTTCGAGGAATTCGAAGCCTTTCAACCAAAAAATTTTTATGGTGACTAAGGTGTCATACCAGCTTTACGATGGCTTGGTGAGATTGAAACCATTGTCATCATTAGTCAATGTACTGAAATTCAAAATATTCAGTACGCATCTCTGAAATTTAAAGGTGAAGCCCTAGAATGGTGTAACAATCTAGTCTTGATAAAGGGCAGAGAAACCATATATCAAATAAAATGGTAAGCATTCAAAAAACTGGAGTTACAACAGTTTTGCCCTATTAGTGAAATCGACCATATTCAGATCAAGTTTCTAGACCACAAAATGGAAGGCACAAATTTCAAGGACTATAATGCCAAGTTCTTTGAATATTGCCAATCAAATCCACACCTAGATGGTTCAGAATACAACAAGGTTATTCAATACATAAACGGGCTACCCGAGGAAATAGGAAACATAGTAAGAATCCATATGCCACCAACAATCTCTTTGGCCATAAGATTAGTCGAATACATAATCAATAATGTGACAAAGAACATGGAAGTCATAGAGGAAAATAATGCAAAGAAGAAAGATATAGCAGTAGTAAAACAAATGAAAACGAACAGGGAAAGACCAACTTGTGAGAATTATGGTAAACAACACTTTGGAAGATGTCAAAAACAAAACAAAAGCAATGCATCAGTTATATGCACCTACTGTAATAAAGTTGGTCATTTTGAAGACGATTGCAGAAAGAAAACCGTTACATGTTTCAGTTGTGAAGAAAAAGGACATTGCAGCACAGAATGTCTAAAAAAGATAAGTTACGCAAGTGGAAGTGGTATTAAGGAAAGAATGCCAGAGTAAGTATGTTATACACAAGAAGAATATGGCAATCAAGAATAAGAGAATGCCAAAGGGAATGTTCAAGAATCCAAGGCATTTGAAATAACTAATAGTTTAGTTAAACTCTTATAAACTGCTTGTAAACTCGTTTTAAAACAAGAAGTTTTGTAACCATAACAGGGTCTTTGAATCCCTAATGTAAATAAAGAAAGATATTAGCGTATTGATCGTATCTCTACACAAAAAAAAATGCTTATACTCATCAAAGAAATAGATTCGAAATACGAAAGACTGTATGATTAATATAGTCCATCATCTATAGAAAGATGAAATAAAAAGAATGAATTAAATTGGATAAAAGGGAGTATGTTTCAAAGAAAATTGGTTACGCATTCTTTAAAAGTCCAAAAGAAACAACCGATGGATATAAACGGGAGAAGTTCGTCAAGATCATAAAACAAAGAACAACACGAGGCAAGTAGAAGAATCTTAAAAGTTATCAATATGAAAAAGTTGAAAAGATTCGATAGACTGAATTCAAAAGGCATTCTGGTTAACATCAGTAAATGTTTAGAATACAATAGTGTAACGCCCGAAAATTTTGTTAATCGGCTCGATCGGTTATAAAAGTTTGTTTAAAAGGCGGGATTTCATCTTTCTAATTTAGAGCCTTGTACTCCATTGTAAAAGTCCGTTTATCCATCCTTGCTCTCAAGGCATCACCTCTTATAACTTGAAGGCTAGTTTAGTATGTAACACCCGACATTTTTTGTTTAATGGCAGAAAACGTTTGTAGAGTTTGTACTATATTCGGGGGTTAATCATATAACTTGAGGGGCCTCCTGGTCATTCTTAAGAGTTAAAATATTTAACTTTTGGCTCAAGATTTATCATATTGCAAGCATAGGGGCTGATTTTGTAACATCTAGGAAAAACCCATATTTATTTCGGACTAAAGTTGTCAACTTTGAAAGTTAAAGGATTAAAAACAATTACAAAGACAAGTAATAAGAAAAATAATATAAGAAAAAGAAAGCATCTTATCTTAAGGAAATAAGAAAAATTTCCATCCCACATGAAAACAAGTAAAGAAATGGAAGCTCTTTAAAAGGAAGCAAGTTTCCATAAAAATGTTTTAATTTGGCTAACCACTCTCCAAAGTCCTAGCGAAGGGTGCGAAGCACCTGACGCGCATGCGCTCGGACTCGGACTCGGACACGGACGCGGGCGATGGGCGTAATGTGGCGTTTTGATGGCGCACTTGGCACTTTGCATGCTCGCATCGCCGCGAGCCGCATAAGGGCCGCTTAGTATTTTTGGATAGTACAAGGACTGGAAATGAAAATCTGAAAAACTTACATCTTCGCGATACGCGAAGTTGCAGACCAGGCATCTTCGCGATACGCGAAAGACAAAAGACTTGGACCGACATTGGAGCATCTTCGCGATACGTGAAGTTTCAGATCAGGCATCTTCGCGATACGCGGAGTTGCATCTCTGCATGCGTGACACGTGGAGACACGTGGCAGCACCTCGTGATACGTGGCAACCCTACTCCTGACTCAGCAAAGCTAGTTCATCTTTGCGATACGCGAAGCAACTTCGCGATATGCGAAGATGCAGAATTTCAGCTATAAATAGAGGGGTGTGCGACACATTCCAACTCACACTAACCACTTCACTTTTCACACGTTTTGCAACGTTTTGCGTGCCGACCTCGAAAAGCGTGCCGACCTCGAAAGGCGTACCGACCTCGTGAAGCATGCCAAGCTCCGAAGCTCTGACGGTCTAAGCGATAATACGCGATATAGAGTAGAAGTGCCGCTCGATCAATCATAAGCATTTAACTCCAAATACCCGTACGAGGTAGGGGTTCTGATTAAGTTATTATTATTATTATTATTATTATTATTATTATTATTATTATTATTATTATTATTATTATTATAATAATAGCTTAGACCATAGTCAGGGGTATAGCCCGAACCTTGATTACTGTTAAGTATAATATAGTTTTTCATAAGCACAGGTTATAATCTAATTATAGTTTCTTCATGATTAAGAAACGTAATCATTTATATACAAAGGGTATAGTTAAAAATAGTATTTCTTAATAATTAAGAAATATACTATTCTTTCACGGGTTATAAACAAAGTAATGTTTCTTCTTGAAGAAGAAACCTGGTATAAATGTTACTTCCTGAAGAAGAAACCTGATATATAATTAATAAATAAACAAAGGGACTAAAGGTCCTCATGTTTTGTACAAACAAACGAATTGTCAAGGTTATAGCTATACAAAACAGACTACGAGGTCTGAAGCTAGATCGTTGATCTAGATATTTATACAAATGTTATAGTCGTACTATAGGTCCGAGATAACAGCCAATCAATCAATCTGAAAGCTGAAAACAGAAACAGGAATCAGTAACAGAAACTGATTTACAGACAGGGGTCAGTAACAGAAACTGATCAATATACAGGAATCAATGTCAGAAACTGATTTACAATCATATAAGGTGAATACGCACTAAACTTTTACAACTCTATTAGAGTTTGAACTGTTTGCATGGGATTTACGAATCCTTAAAACTTTGTGTTACAATAATGAGAAACGGGCATACTTAGATTAAGAGTATACATGTGTCTGGATCCATACATACATGGTGACTCGGAGTTCCCGAGGCCATGCATATCATCAAACACGCCTCTGGTAGTCTACGGGACTGATCAGAGAAATGATATTGTGTATATGATTAATTGTACATGTACTTGGGGTAATTTTAACCCAATTGAGTTGGGTGCCTAATGAGTATTGTCACAAAGGTATTACTACTGTTTACACACTGGTATTATTGAGTCAGCGTCATTCACCGGATGTGTGCTGACGTATTTTTCCCTCACATTTCAGGGAAACTGTAAAAGAATAGAAGTGACAGGCAGGACTAATAGAAGATTGGAGACATAGTCATTAGAGGTGATCTGATGGCTCAGATATTTATTCAGAATGTTATTAAAGAATTAATATTTTCAAAAAGGCAGATATTTGAAATATTAAAACGGGTGTTCAACTCCCGAGATTTTAATATAATAATATTTTATCTGAAAAGACTTCCGCTGATATTTTATGCATTATTCAACGGGTATTCTGACCCGACATTTTATAAATGAATATTATATTTACAAGACTTCCGCTAAAAACCCGCAACTCTGATATATTTTGAAAACCGGATACCAACTAACGGGCGTCGCACCCAGGCCCTGAGTTGAGGTGTGACAGGTTGGTATCAGAGCCATCGGTCTTAGCGAATTAGGTATTTAAGTATACCTAGGCTTTGATCAGAAATAAGATTATACTGAAAACATAGGTATTCAATTGAGAATATCAACTGATATAATTACCGAAGGATTATATATGACATGGATAGGATTTAATCCTACGCGGGTACTGATTCAAACAAAATAGGTACTTGAAAGTATCTAAAATACAGTCACTGAATAATAAAACTATTATGGATAAGATAGGAACGCGATCCTATTCCTCATCTAACATCGTACAGATGTCTGATCATCAATCTAGCCAAGGATCATATCAACCTCGGTCAGGTAAAGGAAAAGGGCCTATAGGGACAGCTTTACTTCTGATCTCTATATCTAGTAGTGAAGACTCACATCAGACCTCAATGGAGGAAAATTCAGATTCATTCGATTCCAACATCCCACTAGCCCACATCATGCGAAGACAAGATGTGTAGGGAACAAGATCAAGTGGATCAAGTGGATCCCAGAGATCAATAAAGTCAAAAAGAAAAGGAATAATGACTGATCAGGAAGAAAATCCACAGGGACAGGAATACTTCAATTATCCGATGAATCAAGATCCTTATTTTGCCCATCCTCAAAATGAACGCCAGAGCACAGATTATGAAGGAATGTACATCAGAGATGATCCAATATGTTATGAAGTTGATGTTACAAAAATAGCCGAATCAACGCTCAACGATATTGAGATGGAATAAGAGAAGGAGAAGGAAAAAGAAAAGGAAAAGAAAAGGAAACAACTGAGAATACCAAAAAGGACAGCAAAATCAAGAAATTGATTGTCCGCTGGAAGAAATAGATAAAAAGAACTGTAGTAGTTGTAACAAGTATAACTAATAATAATGTTGTGCACTTCTGTAAACTACAATAATATAAATAAAGGATATGTTTTAAATTCCTCGAATGTTGAACTTATCTTTAAATTTTATTGTAGTATGTCAAGAGAAGTGCAAACTCTTAAAATAAACCTTCCAATAAAGTTCGAAGCAGAGAGAATGATGAAAACAAGGAACTTCCTGTCCAGTATAAAGATGAAATCCAGAAAATGATACAAGAAGCTATCAAAGATAATTCTATCAATCAAAGTCAACTAAAATCTGATAAGGAAAGTAAAAGTAAATCTGTTCATTCAAGAAAGGAAGAAGTTTATGATAGCTCTGCATCTAACAATAACTCAAGGGGCAAACCCCAAAAGAAGTTGAAGCATCAAATAGGATGCAACATTAAGAATTTCCAAGCTTATAAACCTAAGGAATTTTATGGAGATAAGGATGCTATAGCCGCTTTAGGATGGCTTGAGGAACAAGAAGCAGTTGTCTACATTAGTAAATGTACAAACGAAGAAGCTATTCAGTATTCTTCTCAAATGTTCAAGGGAGAAGCTCTTGAATGGTGGAATACTCTGATCTGGAATAAGGGAAGAGAAACAATGTACAATCTAAGCTGGGAAGAATTCAAAGATCTTGTTATAAAGAAATATTGTCCACTTCATGAGATGGATTGAATTCAAACTCAGTTGTGGAATCACAAGGTTGTTGGAACAAATCTCAGGGAATACAATACTAAATTCCTTGAATATTGCTGACTAGTCCTACATCTGGTTACCCCATAATATAATAAAATAACTCGTTATATATATGGGTTGCCAAGAGAGATAAGAGAATTGGTAAGAGCTAATATGCCGCAAACAATTGATTCGGCCATGGAAGTAGCCGGATATTTGATTAATAGCATGATAAGAAATCAAGAGGAAGAAAAGAAAGAAGAAAAAGAAATCAAGAAACCGAAAGATTACGAGAAGATAGAGAAAGAAGGAAATACTTCAAAATCCACTTGTAAAACTTGTGGGAGAAAACATTCTGGAAAATGTCGACGAGAAGGCATAGATAAGTGTGCATACTGCAATAGAGAAGGACACACAATGCAAGAATGCAGGAAGAAACAAGGAGTACGTTTTATATGTGGAGAAACGGGCCACTTCAAAACAAATTAAAAAGAAAAACTAATTAAGACTGACACTAATGTCAGAAGAAATCAAAAATATCTAAGACAAGAGCAAACAAATATCAAGGGAATGTCAGATAGAATAGTTAATTTTTGTTCATTAAAGTCGTAACTCGTTTAGAAATGGGAAATTTTGTAAACCGAGAAAGGGTATTTAATTCCCTCTGTTCTAGGTAAAATATTAGCATACAGATCTTGTCAATACACAAGAATGCTCATATTCAGGAAAAGACAATCGAGTGTCTGAATTTAAAGCTGACATTCAAAACTGATAACATGCTGATTTGATTTATCATCTGACAGATTCATCCAGTTGGATGAACTATCTTTATTAGACCAAAACAAGCCATATCAAACATCATATGTAAATATAAAATGACTGTAAAACTCTATTAAGGTTAGTTCAAACCTAAGAATCTGCTGAACTGAAACAAACTTAGAAGTTTGCTGATCAGACCATGAGTCTGCTACCGCGAGTTTGCTGAACTGAAATAGACTTAAAGTCTACTGCTTAATCAAGAAAAAACATCTAGATACTTATGCGAGCCTATTATAAATATAGGACAATAGCATACTGAGGGAAAGGATTCTGTATCACTGATGTCATAAGATATCAAAACATGCAAAGATAGCATATCATTGATACAAGGAAAAGACATGATTGTATAGCATATCAGATATAATTGCTCAAAAGTACAAAGGTACTGTTATGATACAAGGAAAGCACATAATCGGGATCCAGAGATGGAATTGATTCGACAGATCGAATCAAGAAGCAATAAAGCTAACATTGGTAAATGTTTAGAATACAAAAGGTAAGGTAAATAATTAAGCACAACTGGCCACTGTGTTTAGCAATTTACAATTACTTATGATATTCTGAACTATTAACTGATTACATCAATCGGGATGTAAAGTTAGCAACAGGTCCGAAAGTTTCAATCAGTCTGCATTGACAGTTAAACTCAAGAATCAGATTAGATAGAATCTAATCCTGAATTAACGAAGTAAGAACATCTAAATCTAAGACAAGCAAATCTAGATACGCGAAGTTTCACATCAGGCATCTTCGCGATACGCGAAGTTGCATCTCTGCATGCGTGACACGTGGAGACACGTGGTAGCACCTGGTGACACGTGGCAACCCTACTGCTGACTCAGCAAAGCTAGTGCATCTTCGCGATACGCGAAGCAGCTTTACGATACGCGAAGATGCAGAATTTCAGCTATAAATAGAGGGGTGTTCGGCACATTCCAACTCACACCAACCACTTCACTTTTCACAAGTTTTGCATCGTTTTGCGTGCTGACCTCGAAAAGCGTACCGACCTCGAAAGGTGTACCGACCTCGTGAAGCGTGCCAAGCTCCGAAGCTCTGACGGTTTAAGCGATAATACGCGACATAGAGTAGAAGTGGCTCGATCAATCATAAGCATTTAACTCCAAATACCCGTACAAGGTAGGGGTTCTGATTAAGTTATTATTATTATTATAATAGCTTAGACCATAGTCGGGGGTATAGCCCGAACCTTGATTACTGTTAAGTATAATATAGCTTTTCATAAGCACAAGTTATAATCTAATTATAGTTTCTTCATGATTAAGAAACGTAATCATTTATATACAAAGAGTATAGTTAAAATAGTATTTCTTAATAATTAAGAAATATACTATTCATTCACGGGTTATAGACAAAGTAATGTTTCTTCTTGAAGAAGAGACCTGGTATAAATGTTTCTTCTTTAAGAAGAAACCTAGTATAGATGTTTTTTCCTGAAGAAGAAACCTGATATATAATTAATAAATAAATAAAGGGACTAAAGGTCCACATGTTTTGTACAAACAAACGAATTGTCAAGGTTACAGCTATACAAAACAGACTACGAGGTCTAAATCTAGATCGTTGATCTAGATATTTATACAGATGTTATACTCGTACTATAGGTCCGAGATAACAGCCAATCAATCAATCTGAAAGCTGAAAACGGAAACAGAAATCAGTAACAGAAACTGATTTACAGACAGGGTTCAGTAACAGAAACTGATCAATATACAGGAATCAGTGTCAGAAACTGATTTACAATTATATAAGGTGAATACGCCCTAAACTTTTACAACTCTTTTAGAGTCTGAACTGTTTGCACGTGATTTACGAATCCTTAAAACTTTGTGTTACAATAATGAGAAACGGATATACTCAGATTAAGAGTATACATGTGTCTGGATCCATACATACATGGTGACTCGGAGTTCCCCGAGGCCATGCATATCATCAAACACACCTCTGGTAGTCTACGGGACTGATCAAAGAAATGATATTGTTTATATGATTAATTGTACATGTACTTGGGGTAATTTTAACCCAATTGAGTTGGGTGCCTAATGAGTATTGTCACAAAGGTATTATTACTGTTTACACACCGGTATTATTGAGTCAGCGTCATTCACCGGCTGTGTGCTGACGTATATTTCCCCCACATTTCAGGGAAACTGTAAAAGAATAGAACTGACAGGCAGGACTGATAGAAGATTGGAGATATAGTCATTAGAGATGATCTGATGGCTCAGATATTTATTCAGAATGTTATTAAAGAATTATATTTTCAAAAAGGCAGATGTTTGAAATATCAAAACGGGTGTTCAACTCCCGAGATTTTAATATAATAATATTTTATCTGAAAAGACTTCCGTTGATATTTTATACATTATTAAACGGGTATTCTGACCCGACATTTTATAAATGAATATTATATCTACAAGACTTCGCTAAAAACCCATAACTTTGATATATTTTCAAAACCGGATACCAACTAACGGGCGTCGCACCCATGCCCTGAGACGGGATGTGACAGGTTTTGCGAATTGTTCAAACTTTTTAACACAAGTCGCCCCCTCCCCTTAGACCTTGCGATTGGAATTTTGCAACCACTCCCATCACGTTTTTCTTCATCCTTCTGCTTATTCCAATCCATATTCAATCAATTCTAGGTTAGTACTAAACCAAGGAATGTCTTTTTCATCATTAAATCGTTTATTGAACCCTAGAGATGTCATAAACATGTTAGGGTTTGAGTTTTGGTTATAACAGTTTCTGACAGATTCATACTCGTTTATTGTTTGGTTTGTAACTTGATGAAAATTGATTGTTTTTGATCGATTCTTATTTCCATGATGTTCTTCTTTGAGTCTAGTTTCCAGAAAGGTATAATTTGTAATTTTTGGACGAGAATTGAATGGTTTTTATGATTTTATAAAATTGTGTAAAAGCTTATGCGGGGTGACGGATTCTGGTCTGTCTTCCCGACATCATAACTCTTTTTTGAAAAGTCCAAATTGGTTGGTTCCACTTCTTCATATTTTGAGTTAGGATTACAACCCAATTGGAATCTCTTAATTTGGTTTGGTAATGACTTTTAAACAAATAAAACAATTATGTTACGCACTGAAATAGCTGCACGTACCTTTTTGTCTTGGAGGAATTTTTATGATTTTTTTGTGCACTATAAAAATATTTTTATAAACCTAAGACATTTATACAACTCTGGTAAAAATTTCATAATTTATTTATATGATTTTCTTATGTAATAAAATACATCTTTGCATGCTAAAATCTGCATGTTATACTCGTTATTGATCGATACGTTCGTTTTAGGCTTAACCGGTGGCTGTCCAATTGTGTTCTTGTCGGGGCTATTTGAAGTGAGATTTTCTCCTTCATCTTCCTAGGTATGTCATATGTGTTATAATTTAGTATCATGAGCATTGAAGCTCATTTGGTTAGTCAATTGTCGATAGATTGAAAACTAAGATTTCGGTTGTCTAGTTTGTTGATTGTTGCGTTTAGCGCGTTGTTTGAGGGGATTAGCAACCAATTCAGATTGTGTAGCCTCGGTATGTTATACAGGCTGTGAAATACTTAATTTTTATGTTAATGGGTATGAATTGGTTGTCGGTTTCTCAAACGGGTCGGTACAACGTAAATTCGCGTTTAATTGGTAGTTTATGCGTTGTACTAAAGCGATTTGCCGACCCATTCAATTCGTGTAGTGTCGTGTGGACTTGTTGGCTGTAATTATACTTAATTTGGTCCACACGGGTCTGAGTTGGTTGCTAAGTGCATAAACAACTCGTAACGCGCTTATTCGATACAATTAGCAACTTCCGGGGGTAATTTGAGAATTCTTTGTCCTCGGAATTATCTAAGGGTGGTTTCGGTTAATACAAGGCCCCGGGGGCTGTTGTAATTTAAATTGGTGAAGTCTAGGCTTTAGGTCAATCAAATTATGTTAGAACGCCTCGTAGGATAAACGAGTCGGTATGGTTTAGTTAGTAATCTTTGTGTGCAATCCGACAGGTTGTGAATTGTGGATTTGATTAGAGATTCTTTAGCTCGTTGTTGATTTTTTGCCTCGTGTCAGGTAAGTTCATGATGCCCCTTTTTAACTTTTTTACGTTTTGGGCTAGCATACACACTCAATTACAAAATTACCCGATTTTAATCGTTTAAAACTATTTGATGGATATTGTATAGCCTTGCTATTATTTGTGCATTTATGAAACCAGGTGTGGATTAAATTATAGGCCTTAGGACATTTTAGACTTGTCTTAAATTCCTTAAGGTTATATATATATTACTTATGGTCTAGGCTCGAGGATGTCATTTCTCCTAGTATTAACTGAATACGTGTAGACCTGCTTATATTAGTTCATATTTTGGACTGACTTATATATATATATATATATATATATATATATATATATATATATATATATATATATATAACTTCATGGCCTACAATTGGTTTTATTAATTAGCTATTTGTGTGTATGGTGATTTTGGCGGCCAACCTACGACTCGGGTTCTTAAATCCCGTGGGGGGGAGGCTCGTGTGGCATTATCATCATTATAACGGGTTCTTAAAATCCCGTATCATGTGCTTAGGTCGTACCGTGTGCGGGTCAACTATACTACTCGAGTTCTTAAATCCCGTGGCAGGTTCTTAAATCCCGTAGGGGGAGACCTTGTACGCGTGTTCGACCGTGTTTATATTATTTGACTATTATACATATATTTACTTATCATTTATCCATGTGCCTATTATTCCATATACTGTTTTATACTTATAATCTTGGAATGATTTATACATGTCATTTATTAAAACTTGAACTCACTCAGCCCAAGCTGACTTTGTGTGTATGTTAGTTTGATTTGCAGGGTAAGGATTTAGGATTATCGCTTGGACGTGCTAGAGACTACTCGGACGGTTGAAGGCATTCCTAGTCGAGACCTTATAATAAAAAGAACATCTTACCTTATATTTGGTTATAGGATTTTAATACTTAACTTTTTCCATTGTTTATCGTTTGGTATTTTTCCCGGTTTTGGGGAATTTTTGATACTTATGAATTTTCCGTTGTTTTTTTACTCTGAACTTGTTTTAAGTAAAATGAATTGTTTTGGGTTTTAAATTTTTATGAATTTTGGGTATGATTACCAATTGTAGGATTCCCGGGATTTTGGGGTCATACAAATAGGTAAGGTAAATAATTAAACACAACTGGCCACTGTGTTTAGCAATTTATAATTACTTATGATATTCTGAACCACTGATTGATGATATCAATTAAAATGCAAGAATCATTTAGTATGGATAAGTTAGCACATCTATATGATGAAAATACTGTATCTTTGCATGGTGTGCCATTATCCATCATTTCGGATAGAGATAGTCATTTCACTTCAAAATTTTTGGCAAGTTTTCGAAAAGCTATGGGAACGCGATTAAATTTGAGTACCGCGTATCACCCTCAAACTGATGGTCGAAGTGAACGTACTATTCAAACATTGGAGATATGCTCCGTGCATGTGTAATTGATCTGGGAGGAAATTAGGATACTCATTTATCAGTAATGGAATTTTCATTCAACAATAATTATCATAGGAGTATCCAAATGGCACCATTTGAAGCATTATACGGATGGAAATGTAGAAAGCCCGTATGTTGATCGGAAACTGGGGGTAATCAATTGTCAGGTCCCAAAATCGTTCAAAGAACCATTGATCAAGTAACACAGATATGAGAATGATTGAAAGCGGCAAGAGATAGACAGAAAAGTTATGCTGATATTCGCCGAAAACCATTAAAGCTTCAAGTAGGAGACAAAGTATTACTTAAAGTATCACCTTGGAAAGGTGTATACTATTTGGGAAGAAAGGAAAATTGAGTCCACGATTTGTTGGGCCATTCAAAATACTTGAAAGAATAGGACCTGTTGCATATCGGCTAGAATTACCCGATGAAATGAAAGACATACATTTTGTGTTTCATGTGTCAAATTTATGCTAGTGTCTAGTTGATGAAACTCTTGCAATGCCGTTAAAAAGATGTTGAGGTTAACGAAAGACTTAAGTTTGTGGAGCAACCGATTCAAATTGAACATAGTATGATTAAGTTCCTCAAACGCAAACAACTCAAGCTAGTAAAGGTCCGCTGGGATTCAAAATGTGGACCTAAATATACATGGGAACTTGAATCAGAATTGAAAAGAAAATACCCATATTTATTTCAATAAATCTCGAGGACGAGATTATTCTAAAGGTGGGGAGGATGTAACACCGTGAAAATACCCCATCTAATTTTGGGCTAAAAATGTGAACTCTGAAAGTTGAGGAATAAAAATGAAAATTTTGGTTTTTCAGACCCATCGCGCTACACGACGGGTAAATAAAGTAGACCATCGCGCTACGCGATGCAGTTCCCTAGAGGTTATGAAAAAGGGGGCGCCGCGCTACGTGATGGTCCAGGATCTGGTGGGCATCGCGCTACGCGATGACCAGGTTAAGTAGCCCGAGACACGTGTCCAACCACATGTTAACACGTGGCACGATTTGATATATTGCGGCGTCGCACTACGCGATGACCCTAGGGGAAAGGCCATCGCTACGCGGTGCCCTGCAAAACTTGAGTATAAAATGGCAGCTACGGGTTCAGTCCATTTCATCCCATTTTCACACAAACACACACTTAGTGTTGGGAAGCGTGCTAGCTTTGCCGAGAAGTTCATAGGTCCGTTTTCTTAAAGTTCGTGCAAGAATTGGAGTTATGACGATCCGTTGATCAATATAAGCGAGATTAGAAGCAAATTTCCGCCAACTCTAACAATCACTCTATCTTAGTATTAGTATCCCGAGTATTCACAAAGGTAGGATATAAGTTTAAGTTATTTCAATCATATTATAGATAGCTTAGACTCAATCAAGGCTATGGCCTTTAACCTTGAAAGTGTTTTTAAAAGCATTCACAAACAGTTTTCAGTGAACATTATTTTCATAATGATATTGTTATACAAAATTATATTTTGACGGGCATGTAGTAACTAGAATGGGGATATCATTAATAGACTCTTCTTGTCTAAGGTAAGTAATTCGTAGACATCCCAATCAACCGTGGGACCCGTTTACTTACCTGGAGAAGTTTGCCAACGTGATAGACTCTGTTAGGACAGAGCATGCTATACCAAACATCACACAAATACAATCATGATTTCAAAATACATTCACAAACCTAATCAAGGTTAAAACCGGACTTAAAGTTTGTAGTCTAATCAAGAAACACCATCAAGGTGATCATTCAAACCTATTTATTTATAGGTTAACAATTAGTCGCAATAAAGAAAGGTTTTTCAAATCAATCACACCGACGCTACAGGTGAATACATTCAACCTTTTTATAACGTTAATACGTTAAACATTTACAAACAGTCAAAACAAATTTATACTTTATAAGATAGACAGGTAGTTTGTCTTATAGAGTCAGTCAAACATTTGCATGAGATTACGTGATCTCTAAAACGTTGTAATACAAGTTAGAGAATAAAAACAACTCAGACCGAATATACATGTGTCTGGATCCAAACATAACTGTTCAGCCTAAACAATCAAAGGCTACGTGGCCGCGGGCTAATGGTCATGTCTTGTCCTCCAAAATGGGCTACGTGGCTCGGAGACTTGTGTCTGTGTAGGACAGTGTTACAAATACCGGGTATAGTAATATATCTGCTAAGATATGTTAAGAAATCTATATTTGTATTATAATTGTTATTTAAATGCTTTTAGACTCAACAATTCATCAGCATATCGCTGACGTATTTTTCCCCACATTACAGGAAAGCAAGCATAGTACAGATAGCAAGGCATAAAAATCATTTATGGAGTTAGATGCTCGAAGGTGGAGATGGCTCAGTTTTAAATAATTAAAATATTGTAAACAAAACTAAATAAGGTTTGTAAACCAAAAATACTTGGATAATTGTTATCCTAAGAGATTTTCAAAATAAATTCATATTTTATCATAATCAAAGACTTCCGCTAAATAAACCGCAACTCTGATGTATTTACAAAACAGGTACCAGCTACGGGTGTCACACCTAGGCCCTAAGTCGGGGTGTGACAAAAGGCCTTGTTGTAGGAGGAAGCATGTCGCTTGATCCTCCAGCTCCTGAGATGTTAACGCGAACACTGGTCATCTTCTTTTAGGCAGCAGGTAAAGGAAGTGGTTGAGCGACTCCGGAAATTGCGGATGTCATGAACGAAGATGTAGCTTTTGATTGAGAGGCATTATTTTAGTATAGCTTTGCAAGGTCACAGTTTAGAATGAAAGTGAATACGGATTTGAGAATGAAAAACACCACTTGCCCTACGGTGGGCGCCAAAGTGTTTTGGTCAAAAATCACCGAAGCAATAATTGTACAACTTAGTGAAGTGAGGTAGTGTGTTTCTCAATAACAAGCTAGGTAAATATGGTAAAAGTAAAGATGAACACGACGATGTGACAAAACCTAAGATCCAGGTAAGGATCTTCGGAGAAAACCCTCGGGAGGGGAAAACTATCCCCTGCCTCAATTTATTAATATGAAAATGATGGTTACAGCCTGGGAATTCTTTGTGGATGATAGCTAGAGTACAAGTATAGTGCATTGAGTGAAAAAGACGTGTCCTATAATGTTCACAATAGCCTCCTTATATAGAAAGAGAAAATAACAGTAACTCCAAAAAATCCAGGAGCCCTAGCCGCCATGATCATTTAACGACTTAGTCTTCACTCAGCTATTTATCCAAGCTTTTAGGTAGAATAGGTCGGCTAGCCGTAGTAGGCCGTTATATCTTTGAGTAACCTGCAAGTATAACATAAATAAAACAAGCGTGATTGGTCAGCTTAGGATCCTGAAGCTAGCTGGGAATCCGAACTACCAGAATAATCTTCAGGATCACGCTAGGGATAAAATGACCCCTAACACCACATATGCCTGACTGTAGGATCATTTGTAGTTTAACTAGGTGCGTGGTTGTGTTGACTTATTATGATGATGATTTGGTTGTGTATATGTTTGAACAATTTCATTTTTGTGTTCTTGATATGGATATTATCAGACATTATTATTACTATCTATGTATAATGCCAACTTTCTGGGCTGCACGGGTAAATATATACTCGTGCTTACTTTATGTTTTATACCTTGTGGTTGTATTTGTAGATTTTATGCAGATAGGAAATGATTTTAGTGCGAAAAACAACCCGGAAACCTGCAAGGAGACAACAATAGCAAAAAAATTCGTCTAAGCTCGTAGGGAAGTTCAATTCCTTTTAAGCCTCATTTTCCATTTATTTTGAATCTTTTCACATTGAGAACAATGTGAGATTCAAGTGTGGGGAGGGGTTTACACTTGGCCAAACCAAGTCTAAAAAGCAAAATTTTGAATAAATTTTTCAAATTTAAGCTTTTTGCAGTAATAAAAACCATTAGCTTTTTAAATATTTTTGACAAACCGGAAAACGAAGAAATAACGAGAAACAGTAGAGCAAAAAATTAATCTACCCCAAAAGTGTTAAATTAAAAGTATGATTTGTAATACTGAGACTAACT
Organism: Bidens hawaiensis; assembly: GCF_021521415.1. Lineage (NCBI taxonomy): Eukaryota > Viridiplantae > Streptophyta > Magnoliopsida > Asterales > Asteraceae > Bidens > Bidens hawaiensis. The sequence goes on along the minus strand of NW_027505408.1, from coordinate 156,615 downwards.
TTATGCAGCATATGGCGTTTTAACCAAAGCCTTCCGTTTTGTGAGAATTAAGAAATACTCATATATTGGATACTTTTGAGTGAGTCTGATACTTCTTGCGGATTAGAACTTGTCTTGAGTATTCTATTTGAGATCAGAGGAAATGTTGTATAAAAAGAAAGGAAACATATTTCCAAAACCCGCAAATAACCACATTCAAAACCAAAACAAACCCTATTCCGATCACCAACACACTAAACCAACCCCAAAACCCTATCCTACCAAATTACCCTTTCACCAGTAGAATTCAACATTGGCCTTTTACCGGCAGACCCTAAAGAACTGGAATGCGTTCTTTCGATTTCAATTTGCTGCCTACAATTCGCAAAACCTAGGTTGTCTCCAGAACTTAGGGAGATAATATTTCTCTTTAGCAATGAGGTGAGGAAAAAGTGGTGCCAAATGGAAAAAAGGTCACCATTTTATGGTATCTCTAAAAGCGCAGTGAAAAGAAAGGCAAAGGGATATGAACGATGTTTGGGCTGCAGAAATAGGTCTTACGAAGGACGATGCAAAGTAAGTCAAACCCAATCTCAATACGAATATACCGAACTAATGAGGGTGGGGGCTATTAGGCTCAAAGCCGAATGATCCATTAGAGTTGGAAGTTATGTTCAGAGCAGGGTTGAGGAAGAACTGATCCACATCTTGGATAAAACCGTCTTGATGATCTGACCTTAAAAGAGTCATTAGGATTGTAAAAAATAAAAATAAAAAAACTATTGATTCACCACACTTCGGGACGAAGAAAAGAGCGACGACGAGAAAAAGAAAACAACTTTGAAGAAGAAGCTCGATTAGTCGTACCCCTCCGAAAAACGCCCTTGCCAAAATACTCGACTAACCCAACCACCCACACACCAAAACCTTTGGAAATATACTAGCTTTTAAAGGATGCAGCACTTCACAAAGTGGGTGGAGAATTGATCTCTCGACAAGCATATTCTTTGTAAGTTGTATCTTGGCTAAGAGTGTTTATACATACAACATTACACGTATGCCCAGATATAAAGCCGAGTGTGTGTGAACATTGTGAGACGTGACGTTTTGCATAAAAAGAAGCTCATAAAAGCAAACCATAATTTTAAATATCACTACATATAATAGCAGCAGGAAGCAGCCACCAAACTTAAAATTACAATAATAAACGAAAGGGCAATACGAGAAGCTCCTAGCTTCCAGCCCACACGATAGAAGAAACATTTTCCATTTCTTGGGTTTCAATAAACAAGCCAAAAATAGCAAAATGGGTACATGCATTGGTCTATAAGGAGGCGCGACGCCGAACCCAATAGAATTAAACACCCAGTTAGTGGCGGACCCAGAATTTTTTGACAATGGGGTTCCATTTTTTTCAGTGTTCAAATTTTTCGTGCTGGTTCGAGTCGGGTCGGTTAACATAAATAAAAACAATATCATAATAAAACATACAAAACAAGGAAGACCTTCCAAATCAATTTTCTTAGGAGTATTACTTGAAAAAAATGATGATTCTAACTTTGTTTTCAACAATTCTTGTATAATTAGCCCTAAAATTCAAGTTTTTAACAAAACTAAATACCAATCTAACAATTATATACAACATGCAAGTACCCATATAAGTATATAATTAGATAAAATCAATCAACTAATTTGCCCTAAAGTTACCCGAGACAAAATCAGAGAGCCAAGAGTGATAATAGCCGAAAGGGTGAAGGGTAGCCAGAGAATCTGAGAGGAAGGCATGAGTGTTGGGGGCTGTTGGCTGAAGCTTGAGATGTGTGTGTTGGGATGTGCCAATGTGTGTTATGACATGCGTTTAAACCCTAAAGTAAATCTTGAGTAAATAAAAAAAAAACAGAGTTTAAACGCATGTCATAACACCGGATCAGATAGGTAATAAGGGGTCAAAGTATTTATTCTTATAGGGTCCTTCAAAAATTTAATATATCGCTTCTAAGAAATTTTTAAAAACATTGGTGTCCTGGGACCCCGATTGTGACTATGTAGGTCTGCCCCTACACCTAGGGGTCATCATGAAGAAAAAAAGTTAAGTCAGAAGCATTCATCATTGCAATTCAAATACTTCTGGCTGGGAGGGGGGGCTGATGACGTGGGTACCCTCACCCGCTCATAAGTCAGGAAAGCTTAGGAGTTAAGAAGCAGCAAGCACAAGCTGATAGACCAGGAAACTCGAAGCTTCGTCAACAAGACTTCTAAGTGATTAGGGAAGCTCCTCGCTACAGTAAACCTCAGAAAAGTCACCTCTGATGTGGCATAAAGCTGAAACTGGCCATAAAGTAAGGATGTCGACATGGCAGGACAAAAGCAGAACACAAGTTACATGAAAATGGTATTTCTTGTCTGCGTGAGCTAAAAGAGAAGACACTTTCCCTTTAAGAAGCTTAATTTTCTCCAAAGAAGCTTTCGGATGCCTATAAAAGGGAAACTTCACTCAAAAGTAATATTCAATCTCACTTTTCCAATTTCTCTCTATTCTCTCTTCATACTTACTCTTGCCACCTCATTATCGTATCATATCACTAATTCTCATGTCGAAGGTTGATCGTAGAAGACCCCCTCCTACGATGAGACTAGCAGGGCGTGTTTTCTTTGATCTTAGCAGGTTAGGACGCCCTGTCATTGGCATGCTCTTGGACCGCCGTACCTTTATTGTTAACTATTGGCATGCTCTTGGATCGTCGTACCTTTATTGTTAACTATACACATTGTAGCAAAAAGTTTCTTAGTTTTATAGAATTAGTACACAAGGGGGTATTGTTACGCCTCGCCTGGCCTAAGCACCTAGGCGAGTGCTTTCGCTTTTGACTATGATAACCACCACCGCACCATTACTTCAAGGTCTATTCCTTGATTTCACACAAGGATACACGAAAATAGAAGTTTTATAGACTTCAACAAACCCAGAAAGTGCAAAACATTAGCGCATAGCTTTGTTTTTTCACGGTTCAAAAGATCGAAGACAGGAGAAAAACATCATGATTTTGCATCAGATAAACTAAAACAACAAAATATAAACTTGTGTAACCTTTAGACAAGAAACAACAAACAGATTTGGGGTATCTACAATGATTACTTGGCAACAAAAGCTTTAAATGTCAATTAACTACATCAACTAGTTAACACGCAAGCTATTTGATACAACTCTTCAGTATTTCTAGCAGCAATGTTGCACTCTAGATTCATCTTATTCTCAAAGGAATGCTTCCATCTTCACTTGTGTGCGCCTGTAACAAAGCTTAATTAGTCCATGCAATCCATGCAATTAGTTTTTATTTATTTTGGGGGAGGCGATAGATTTAACATAAACGAAAATGGGAACGGGTAAAACTAAAGCAGGCATGGATCTTCAAGATGGAGTGCAAATATTTACAAAAAGCAAACGAATATCCCAAAGAACAAGAGATCAATTTTGTTATACTTTGCAGCATACTCCTGAAAAGTGTGGGATTCAGTTTTTATCATCAAAGCATACACTTTGGGAATGCAATATGGGTGTAAATGGGCCGAGTCACTCATGAGATATTCGAGACCGGCTAATTAAAACTCGAATCGGATAAGCTAAAGCAGGCTTGAGTCCATTATTAATATGAATACAGTATTATATGTATCTAATACAGGTTACATGATAAATACTATTGTATATATGATTATGATAAACAAAGTAACATTACGCTATGAATATATGAAAGTTATAATCATACATACATGTATGTATATGTGTGTGCGCGTGTGTGTTTGTGCGCGTGTGTGTATATAAACCAACTAATTAAATAACATATAAATAATAAATGAGCCAGGGTCAAGCTTGAAAAATTACTCAAGTGATAGAGCTTCAGATGAGTCTTAACACATTAAATAATAATCTAATCTTAAAAAAAAACAGATTTGGAGGTATTATGCATTTGACACCTCTTTTTAAGTTCTTTTTTCTCTTAAGTTCTATCTATTTGAAAAATTAGAGATGGAGGATAACCCAAGTTGGCCCATTAATAAGTGAGCGAGTGGACTGAAATTGCCACTTCCAACACACTTTTATAACCCTGGGCTAAGAATCACGTCCTCAAAGCTAGGATAAGCCCGCTTACATAATATTTCATTTATAGTTAAAACGGGTAAAAACAGATCAGAAATGCTGTACCTGTGCATAGAGCGTATTGGCCAATATCAGTATATTACGATTAGTGATACTGTAAATTGTTGTTAATAGCGTTAGTAACAACAGAAAGTGCTTCATGATGTGGTGGTAGGAAGAGAAGCTAATAGATTCCAAACCTGCAAGATCAAAATGAAAAACTGATGTACATGTTATTCTATGGACTATATTCATTTGGATGTAGGCATGTTTATAAACCATTGCAATTTAATCAAATCAGGCAGTTCGGCCAGTTTGGCGGTTCAGTTCAATCGTTCAATCCCAGGTTCGGCTCTGGAGATTTGGAATCGGCCGATTAACCTTTATTATATTATTTTGGAATAAGCAAATGTATTATATTAATGAACCTCTTTTATCATTTTAAAAACTTAATGCAGACTAACGAATTAAAGAAAGAATCTTTAACCGGTTCAAACTACCAAAACAGAACCATTTTGGCCGGTCCAACCTAGGGTTTAGACCAGTCTATGGAACCAACTACCAAGATTCAAGCGGACCTTATAAGTGGTGAAGCCTAAAGGGGTAAATTAGTCAACTAGGTCCCTGATCAATAATAAAAGAGAACGTCCATAAAACTATAAAGACGAACTTACGACTCGAGGAAAAACACACGATTCATGTCCACGAGAACATTAAGCTCCAACTTGAACCTCAGCATCACGTATATCTTTATTGGCCTCTAACCCTGGGAACTGCCCAATATCATGAGCCTGCAACGGATGGAAATCCTCGTGTAACCCAACCGCAAACTCATCCGGTCGTGACCCACCACTTTTTAGAAAATTCGCAATCTGTATAAGATTCATTTAACCCCATATTATATTAGTGAATAATATAAGATTTATAAATGGGTTGAAATTACATGGTTTCCTAGGGATAATCCACTTAGGGCTGCAGCCTCTAAACTGGAACCAAGTAACCAATCGCCACAAATGCCCGTTCTTCCAAGAGGATCAAATATGCACGGAATACCAGGAGTGTTTGTAGGAAGAGCTGCACCCCTGCAGAATAATATATATTATTATTCCCACGTAACTTATGTAATGCCATCATAATTATACGTTTATAACACTGCAATTGCTGAAATTCATACCACAACTGTACACGTGTATATGTTGGTGTCTTAAGTGAGCCGGTTTCTAACCCTAGGGCGTTCTCAACACCAGCAAGCATCATTTGTTTCACCTTCTCCGCTGTTGCACTGGGAATATTCTCCTGATAAAAAGTTAAAAGAGTCAACTTAGGGGTCAAATAGTCAAATATGGGGTCTTCATCACAGAGGGAGTAATATAAAACCTGGGGGACTTTATTGCGTTTTCCAAAAGAGGCGGTGCTGAAAAATGTCCAGCAATGAGGCGGTCCCGCATTCTGAGAATTAGATAGTTTTTGTGTGTTGTTTCCCATCCATGATAGAGAGTCTATCCCTTTCACGAATGCACCTTCGAATGGAGTAACGATTCCGCCCGGTAAAGGAAGTGGATCATCAAAGGCAGCAAGAAGAGCCCATATGCTACTAAGTTCCAGTCTCTGCAAACATTCACTGTTAATACTATTGAACAATTATAAAAAGTAAAAAGGTTATGAGAAACTCTAGAAATGCTTTGTATACCTTCATCTGTCTTGCAATAAGTGGTAGTCCCGATGTAGAGAGCAATCGGTTAGCACATTTTCCTAATCATATTACATAGCATTTGAGTAGATTCATGGAATGCACATTCCCTTAATGAATAAGGTATTAGAAAAGAATATTCATTAACAATGTGCATAGGAAAGACAGTACATGATGTGACATAAATATGACAGTTACCATTATGTGCTATAACAATGGCATCAAACTGTCCCTGATGCTTTCCATTCTCACTCAAGTGCCACATTCCATTATATGGTTCAATAGAACTTATCCAGCACGGCCGAACTACTTCAATCATGGAACTCTAAAAACACATATAAACTTTTCAGCTAAGCCATTACGCATTACCAAAATTCATATAACTATTTTAACACATCAGTATAATGTTTTTCATTTCAATATAGCCTAATATATCGATCTACTGTGAGTGTGCTTAACGTCTTCACAAGAGTTAATGATGGACCATATACATTAAAGATCAGAACCAAAGCCAGAATTAAAACAGCATAAGTCAAAGAAAAGACACCAAAACATGAATGAGGTTTGCAGTTAAAGCAGTTTCACATTCAAGACTTCAGTTTAAAATCAACCTTCAAATCTGTCAACTATCTATTTTTTTTTTACTTTTCAAAAACTTGCCTATAGACCAAATCCAGCTAGAACGAATATTTATTTCGAATATAAAGATGTCCAAGTTTATGATCACAGAATTTATCTTTGCAATTTTGTATGTTTCTACAGAGCAAAATCTGAGTGATTGAAAACGATAATCCGATGATCAACATTCAGTTAAACACAAAACTACAATTACAAATGCACAGTAACCAAAATGAGAGTTTTTGCCTTCATAAAGCCGGCCACTAAGAAAAAAAATTCACCATTCCAAAATGCAACTGAAGCAAAAACTGAGAAAACAAATTGAAAAGGATTGATTAATCAACTTTCTAGAGGTTGATAGGCTCTCCCACAGTTACTCTTGAGTTAAACCAACTCTCCACAAATCAATTATGCGCAAATGAATCAAACCCGAAAGCACAATACATAGTTATCTAAACAAAAAACCACATAATATAGATAGGATTCCTACTCTTTATCTAAAACAAAAGTCGTATACTATATAGAAAACTTGAGAAGTTATTGAATAATAATAAAACAAATAATAAATAATACCTACAAACAGTAATTATCCATTTCAATAATGAAGGTTGTATTCTACTATGGCCGTGACAATCATATGTGTGTGGTTACATAAGATGCTACGATATGGCCTCAGTAATATATAAAAATGAAGTATGAGAATTGTAAACCTGAGAAAGTATGGAGTCTGCAAGAGTACGCATCCGGCTATATATCGAGGAGGGGAAGAAGGAAAGGGGACGAAATGACCCCCGGGTTGAAGCTCTCCAATGAGTGCCTGACAAAGCCTTGGTGGGACCATTGATGAACCAAGAGGGAGTCGGTGACAGTAAAGAATTGAGCCGCGTGGTCAAATACCATTTCATCGGTAATACCATTCGTCCCCCGAGTCCATGAATTCCCTGAATTGTTATTGTTATTATGCAGTCCATGAAGTGGGTGAATTTGATGAATATATAATAATAAGGGATACGTACGGTATCGAAAAGAGTGGAGCGGACCCCTCTCTTCTCGAGCTGGAGAGCACAGAGACATACCGCCGCCGATGATGGCGACAAGGGGGTCATCAGACTTGCTCTTGCTGCAATGTTTTTCTCAACACTGACTTCCGGGAGCTTCCGTACCGACGGCGAGTGGGTCGTTGGTTTTTGGAGCAGCACAGAGTCTTGGTCCTGCTACTACTACTGGTGGATGTGGGATTATTATTATTATTATTATTATTATTATTATTATTATTATTATGTTGCTTCAAGAATAATTTAGTACAAGGGGGGAAGAAGGGGAGGATGAAACTACCCGCGGACTAAAGGATTCACCCTGCGGGTCTCCAACACAACCCGCGGATTACCAACGAGCATCTGCGGAAGAGAACCGCGGGCCACATAAGGAACCTCACACGTGCAAGGTTCCCACGTGACTTGGAAGAACAGTTGTAACAAACCATTTCTAGAAGATTATCCTAACAATCCCTAATAACGACACCAGCCAATAAAAGGATGATAGCTGGATAACCTGGTAACCGTCCCAAACGGGGCCAGGTTGTCATATCCTATAGACGGGCGACATGTGTCCATTCAGGTAGATATGGAATATCTTGACAATGACAACTCCACCAATCACCTTACTCTCATCCCCGGCTATAAATGCTCGAATCATCTTCATGAGGTATTCATTTACTCTCACATGATCAGAGCAATTAATTGTACTTCATACTTATTCATTCACTGTACAGTACTTATTCTCACGTCGGAGAGTGGTTATGGGAAGAACCCCCCATCTTGTCCTTCCCGTGACGAGACTCAGGGTGTCTGTTTTGCAGGAAGTTAGCTGGAATCTGAGCTCATTGGGGATTTAGTGTATCTTACCTGTGGAAACATAGATTCGGACTATCCAGTTTAGATCCGTGCTTCTTCATTGGCGCCATCCGTTTTTCGAAGCTAGATTTCACGCTTTTTGTGGTTTTTTGGAGTTTTTGTGGTCTATTACGATGAGTCAGAACCAACAGTTTCCTACGGTTACTCTGGCGAGAGGAAGACGGACTGAAGGTTTTGGGGGCCCGGTATTAGAAGACGCAAGACAGATTTTGGTAGAATCTCGTTGAAGTACTTGAACTCCGATTCGATGGTGATGAAACACGAGTTCGTCACCGGTCTAGATTTGGGAAAGTAGTGTTAACCCCCGAAGAGTGGTATCAACAAGAACAACAAAAGTTGAAGGAAGAGTATGGCAGGATGGTGAAAAACAATCAGCTACAGGTGAGGACTCTAGTTTATGATGATTCACCATCTCCTTCACCTCCACCGGTCATACGCCGAAGTCAAATTACTCCAGAAATGGAGGTTGTGGAGCAATCAGGTGACCGTCAACAGGGTGGAAGTCATGACAGAGGTCGTCCGACCCAGCGGGTCTTATCCCGCAAGATCGTGTATAACCAGAGTCATGCTTCCCAGAGACAGAGGGACATCGCGTATCACAATAAGGGATACGCGAGCGACGACAGTCACGCGTATGGTAAGGAAGGGGCCAGCAAAATACGGACGATAGCAAAACACACAGAATACTGTAGTGACGCTGAAGAAGATTTCACAAAACCTTATCGTCCAGCTGCGTTTGCTGAAAAATCAAAGTTCATCCCGCGAATTGTCACTGCTCCATTCCCAACAAACGTGAAAATCCCAAGTAACCTTGGTAAATACAACGGGATGACTGATCCAAGTGATCACCTGTTGAATTTCACCTCGATGGGTGGGGTTAGTGGCTAGACTTTGCCTTATTGGTGCAACATGTTCCCTTTAACCCTGACAGGAGCAGCACGTGAATGGTTTAAGAAGCTCCCATATGGGAAAATTAAAAGCTGGGACGACTTGGTTGCAAAATTCTCGCAGCATTTTAGCCAACAGCGTAAACATACGCGCGACCCCTAAGAGATTCTAAATGTCATCCACCGTGACAACGAGTCCATCGAAATTTTCTTCACCCGCTTTAACAATGAAAACTTAAACATTGGTGGTATTAGTGAAGACATGTTGAGAGGCGCATTCAGACAAAACGTTAGAAGCAATGACCTGATCCGTTGCTTAACTTGGCGGGATGGAATACCCAAAACCTAGGACGCCATCATGACCGCGGCCAAAGTATTTGCAACCACTGAGAAGCTTCTGGGACGGGAGACTCTGAAACAGTCAGGTAAAGCGGAATTTAAAAGCGTCCATCCCAAGAAGGAAGAAAGGGGGTTAATTTGGTCTAGGATCCAGCCACCTGATGAATCTTCCAAGCAGTTTGACGTCATGTCACTGATTGGGCAAAAGCAGAAAGACCATGGGCAGAGTAAACAAGATCAAAAGTGGACTCCTTTGAGGAAAACTCCATCCGAAATCCTCACACCAGAAAATACCGAGTTCAAAAAACTGCAACGATGACTCGACGAGCGCATTTGAACCCGAACAAACATTGTTTGTTTCATGAGGATATCGGACACAATACTGACGATTGCGTAAGTTTGAGAAGTGAGATAGAAGCTGCAATCAAATCAGAGAAATTAGAACATCTGTTAAAAAATGTTCGCCAAGGCGCGCGGAAACATTCTACTCAAGCAGATAAAGGCCCGCCTAAAAAACAAATCAGGGATCTAAACATGCACATGATTCAAGGCGGACCACCGCGTAGAAAAAAGAGACCTGAGATTGAAGAAGACGATTGGAAGAGCGAACCGGTAATCTTTCCAAAGATGAAGGGAGGTCCTTGTATGAAGCAACTATTGGTAATAACAGCACTTTTTAGGCACTATAGGTCCTAGTATGTCTTCTTCGATACTGGGAACACGTCAGACATCATGTATGAACAATGCTTCAAGCAACTTGACGAAGACGATAAGGCACGCCTTAAACCTACTCATGCCCCTGTGTCAGGATTTGGATACGAGGTTATGTACCCGCGAGGGGTCATAACGTTTCCATTCACACTCAGTGATGGAACTCACTCGCGGATCGAGGAAGTGGAATTTCTGGTCCTACCCACGAAATCTAAACACGATATAATCCTAGGACATGAGGCAATAGGGGACTTCAATGCTAACCCATCGACTGCGCATGGTCATGCGCAGTCAGGGTTCCTACAAGAACATGTGTTACAATTATCCAAGTCAACAAGCATTACTTCACGACAGAAGGATCCAAACCTGCCAAGACTCTAAAAGGGATGGTAAGGACCGAATCGGGAAAATGGGTAATCAACCCAAACGATTACTATTGGGCCAACAATTTCAGAAACAGTCCGCGTGACGGGAGTTTCGAGGAGATTTCTGAACATAAATAGGGGGTAAATCCGGCGTATACACCAATTGTTCAGAAAAAGAGGAAAATGGGTCCAGAGCAAACAAAGGCCATGAATGAACAAGTTCAAGACTTATTCCAGACGAGGATCATCCGCGAAATACAAAATCAAACCTGGGTGGCGAACCTAGTGATAGTCCCCAAAAGCAATAGGACATGACGGATGTGCATAGACTTCAAAGATTTAAATAAAGCTTGCCTGAAAGATTGTTACCAGCCCCCAGAGATAGACCTGAAAGTGGACACACTGGCGCCTTACAAGTTTAAATGCTTTCTAGACGCGTACAAAGGGTACCATCAGATTCGAATGGCTGCCCGTGACGAAGACAAAACATCCTTTCGAACCGATCAAGTGACTTTTTGTTACAAAATGATGCCTTTTGGTTTGAAGAACGCGGGTGCCACTTACCAACGTTTGGTGGAAAACACGTTCAGAGAACAAATTGGCAGGAATTTAGAGGTCTACATGGATGACTTGGTAATAAAAAGTGTGGAAGAAGACCAAATGCTACGCGATATTGAAGATGTCTTTTCCATATTAAAGAAAATTAACATGAAACTTAATCCAACAAAATGCTTTTTCGGAATGGAAAAAGGCAAATTCTTGGGGGTTATTGTCACGGGGGAAGCATTCAAAGCAAACCCAGAGAAAGTTCAGGAGATTGCGCGAATGCCTTCCTCGTCATCGCTTAAGGAGGTACAAACGTTAAATGGCTGGTTAATGGCATTGAACAAAATTTTAGCGAATCACGCCTCCAAATCCTTTCCCTTCGTGTCCAAGTTACGAAACTGTTGGAAAAAAGCTCATTTCAAATGGACACCGGAGGCTGAGAAGGCATTTGTGGAAGTAAAAAGATGTTTGATGGAACTCCCAACATTAACTGCACCACATGCAGGAGAACCTCTCACGCTATACCTATCCGCAACAGACATTGCATTAGGGGCAGTCTTGTTAACAGACCGGAAAAACGTCCAGACGCCAATCAACTATGTGAGTAGAACTTTGGCGAATGCTGAGACCCACTACTCAATGTTGGAAAAGCTGATATTGGCTCTGGTATATGCATCGAGAAGACTGAGAAGGCATTTTCAAGGGCGTCCTATCAATGTATTGACAGATTTTAAGCTAAAAAATGTATTGGGGCAGAATTGTCAGGGAGATTGGCCAAGTGGACAATCGAATTGGGCGAACATTCTATAGAATACAAGCCTAGACCCGTGATAAAGGGCCAAGTGTTGGTGGATTTCTTCACTGAGGTCCCAAGTGAGAAAGTAAAAGACTGCTTACACGAACAACAACCTCCCATCCCGCCAGAATAAAGCAAGTATGGTCTCTAGTCACTGACGGGGCATCCAGTGGAGAAGGTTCAAGAGCAGGCTTGAGGCTAGTCAAACCAGACGGACAAGAGTTCACATACTCCATAAAGTTGAACTTTAAAAGTACCAACAACGAAGCAGAGTGTGAGGCATTTCTGGCAGGCTTGCAAATCGCCAAGAAATTGGGTGTATGTCACCTAGAGGCGCGAGTGGATTCTTTGCTCATAGCGGGGCAGGTTACGGGAACATATGAGGCAAAGAATGAATTAATGGCCTCATATTTTTCCCAGGAAAAGGACCTTATGCAACAATTCACATCCTGCAAAGTGATTCACATCAAAAAGAGTAAGAATCGACCGCAGATGCATGGAGTAAATTGGCATACACGAGCTTCGAAAACTTGGGTAGAGACGCACGAATCGAGGTGTTGGATAGCTCTTCTGTCCCTTAGTATCAAGTCCCAGTTATTCAGACCAAGAAAACCTCATGGATGACACCGATTATGGAATATTTATCTTCTGGGAACCTGTCAGATGACAAAGCCATAGCAAGAAAAATTCGCCATAAGGCGTTGCACTACCAAATCCAGGACGAAATTCTTTACAGAAAGTCCTTCCTTGGTCCATTGCTCCGATGTGTAGATGCAGAAGATGTCAATTATTTGATAAGGGAAATCCACAAAGGAATTTGTGGACTAAAAGCAGGCCAAGGATGGTAGTAGTGAAAATAATGAACACATGGTACTATTGGCCGGGTATACATGTGGACGCGGTAAAAGAAATTCGAAAATGCGACTAATGTCAAAGGCATGTGCCACACATACTCCGCCCACAAAACAAGTTGATATCCGTAACCTCTGCCTAGCCGTTCCAAAATTGGGTAGTCGACATCATGGGGCCATTCCCGGAAGCACCTAGGCGGGTTAAATTTTTATTGGTCGTGATCGATTATTTTACTAAGTGGGTAGAGGACAAACCTTTGGCAACAATCACAGCAACAAACATAAAGAAATTCCTCTGGGAATTCATATTATGCCGCTTTGGTCTCCCGCAAACCTTAGTAAGCGACAATGGCGCCCCGTTCGAGGATAAGGGTCTGCAAGAGTGGCTATCAGAGTTACACATCACCCATGTCTTCACTTCAGTCGCACATCCACTAGCCAATGGGCAAGTGGAGCGAGCCAACCGAAGCATCAAAGACGGGATTAAGGCTCGGTTAGGGACAAAGAGAACGGGATGGATTGATAAGTTACCACATGTCCTGTGGGCTCATAGGACCCATAAAAAGACAAGCAATTCTGAAACATTGTTCAGCCTGACATATGGAACTGAAGCCATGATTCCGACGGAGATTGGGGTCTCATCCGCAAGAACACTCTTAATTACTGATAATGAAAAAGAGTTAAGATTAAACTTAGGTCTCCTGGAAGAGCAGAGGGAAATGGCGGCAATAAGAGAAAGTAAATATAAACGTCAACTCCAAAAGTATTATGATACGCGAGTAAAAATCTGCAAGTTTAATAAAGGAGACTACGTATTCCGGGACAATGAAGCATCAAATGTCGAGTCACCCAGAAAGTTGGCTCCTACTTGGGAAAGGCGCGTACAAACTGAAGAAAACAGACGGGACATTAATTCCAAAACTTGGAATGTAGCACAATTAAAGAAATGTTATTTGTAAAGGCCTGTGTGCCATGTTTTTGGCATGCGCCCCCACTTTCTTCTTTGGTTTGCATACCAATTTTCTAATAGTATAAGTCATTTTATAATATGAAACAAAGTTATACACCGTATTCTCATTGTCATTAGTTATCTTTATTGACCTGCTTGTATTTATATAGTTTTTATTTCTTATACATAACATATGTAAGCCTGCGTGCCAATGGGTTACTTGTTAATCCTGTATTTTGAATATATAGCGGGTTAGCATGCAAACATTTATATTGTAGAAATCAACAAGACAAAATGTAAAACCCATGTCATATATATGTCCAAAAAGGGATTACAAGAGAAAAACAAAATAATTACATCATAAAACAAAAAAAAAAGATCATTCTTCATCATGGAGGTAGTCGCGAAGCTATTGGACACCATCATCTTGAAGAGCAAACCCTTGAATGCATCTTGAATTCGAAAATGAAGATCGTCAAAAGCTTGCAGCTCTGTAGCATACTTAGCATCGGTATCCACAGCATGTAACACAAACTCTTCCAAAGAACGTCCTTCCTGCATAAAGGACACCCCTTCCTAGAAGCCTGCCTTACGCCCAAATTCGCGAGACGCATGTAAAAGACGCGCAAGGAAATCTCCCAGATCCGCTCCCTCATGAATATGAGTGATGGTCTGAAAACGAAAAAACAATAATTATGATTTCTGGCAAATTACAGACCAAAGTAAAGTGTGAGAAAGCACATACCAACGGAAGGCCATGACTCTTAAGCCATGCCTTATCATTAAGAGCTTGCTCCGCTTTTTGATTAAGGTCGCCATGCTCACCAATAAGTCGGGCATTGTGTGTCGTGAGCTCCTCAATCATATTATCTTTGGCTGTAGCCACAGCATGCAATGAGGTAATAACATTGTCCTTAACTGCAAGTTGCTCCTCCAAAGCAGCTTTGGCATCTTCTGCCTTAGCAAGATCGGCCTCGCGAGCGCGAGTCTGAGTGCGTGCGGCTTATAGAGTAACGTTTTGGCGCTTGCACACCTCTTCCCAGTCTTTGGCCGCAGTCGCTTGCCAGGTTTTCTCGGATTCCATGGCCTTCTCAGCATCTCTCAGCTTCCACTTCGCAGTGTTAGCCTTAAGACGATATTTCTCTTTCTCGTCACACAGATCCTTGATAATGTCTTCTTGGATTCCCCAATCATGACCCATTGCCATCCAATCGAGATAGATCTCTTGACTTGTTGAGACAAGATTTGCCGAATAATACAATGGGCATTGGCAAGCAACAGGTGAACGCGGTCGCGTTGAAAATCTCGTTCCGCAAGAGGAACACTTTCACTTAGAAATTGAAAACAGGTCTCAGGGTCGATAAACCTTGAGCACCATGTAAGATTCCATTGAGGTCGATGTGGATGTGCAGTACCTTGCAGATTCTGGACCCTTGCATCCCCTGAAAATGCGAACGAGAAGACTAAGGGGGGCGGGCGTCTAGAAGAATGAACCGTGTGATCATCACCCCCTTGCAATACTAGGGTGAGGCAGGCGAGGAAGAAGTTTCCATGTCCTGGACCCGAGGGTCAGATTGGGATCCCTGACCAACATCCTCATGGGCCTTCCTCTTATCAGAGGAAGGATTGGTAGTAGGAACAAATTGAACGGGAATGGAATCCCGATTGACAAGGGTGGCTGATGGCCGATGTACAGGACCTGATACAAACAATAAAATGGTTAATACACACATTAATCAAGAAGTGGATATGTGGAATATACCTGGAAGGTCTTGTGAAAGAGTATGGATTCGATCTCAAAGACGAGTCTTCTCCGTTTTCTTGGGCGACGGATCGAGAGTTGGGTCAGAACACGGGTTCTCAGAACCCGCCACCTGGGAGGTCTCAGAAACAGTGGCCTCCTTCCTCTTGCGGCCAACAGCTGTAAATTATATGATTTTAGAAATGACCATGAAAACAAACATAAGCTGCAAGAGCAAAAAGTGAAATACCTGCCACATACATAGCCTCAGAAACTACAGGCTCTCGGCGGATAGCCCGCGGAAACAGGAAACAATCTTGAGTTTTTTAAAGGATTGTAAATTGTCTCCTGTCCCGCGAACAATGTTGCATCGTTCCCGGTACCCGCGTCAGCAAGAACCGCTAAAAGGTTCCCTTCATCTGCACATGAGAACGTATAAGGAATTCATAAAAAACAAACATAAATAAGAAATAAGGAAACACTTACACCCGTCGGGTTTGCGGATGAAAGGAATGGCGTCCGGATACGGCCATAAGTGGCTCATCCTGGCCCACACCAAGGCGGCCTCAGGGATATGACGCATGGGCATTGGTGTACCAATTAACAGATTGTACCAAGCCAGCCCCTCGGGACAATCGATTCCAGGAACTGAAGGAAGTGGTCGGTCAGTGGGGTGCAGAGACATAGATAGGGGGACCACATCTTCTCGAATCCAAAAGAACTTGCTGCTCCAATTGGGGTCACCAGAAGACACCTCAAGTCCAATCGTCTTCTTATTGGTGGGCAGACAATTGTTCCATCCACCACGGCAATGCATCTTATAAAACATGGTGAACTTATCCACCTTCGGGATGATGCCATGCGCCCTACAACAAATCTCAAATTGGTGCATGCACATCAACCCTGATGCATGTAACTAGGAAAGGTGGACCATATTCCCAGTAATAAGGTTTCTGATAAACCTAGTTATCGAATATCGAATATTGTCGTCGGAGAAATACTTGGCATAAACCGCCATCTTCCCTGAAGGAGGTTTGTCGGCTGTAGATCCAGGAGTAGGAAACTCCGGCTCCCACTCAGGAGCAAGCCCGTAAACATTGACAACATCTCAGAAATCTCGTTATTCCCAGTCAATCGGAATACGGTCGATGGAAGAATATTCCAGTCTTGTAGACATCATGTAGTCAGCCAAAAATTGATTACATCAAGCAATGATGATTATTAGGATTCAGAGAATGGAATATCAGAAAGGTTGAAGATGAAAAACAAGAATCGGTGTAAATAAAGTGAAAGGCTAATCTATATTCATACTGATCGCGATTAATGCGATACCCAGTAAAAGTAAATAAAGGACCAATGGCGTCATGACACGTAAGGCGGGAAAGTGAAAAGTTTCAAAACATCTCCCAATGACAGCCGTCACTACTGTACACCTGTCAGACCCCTCGACTAACACAGTTACGTCCCATCGTTCCCTAAAAATCAGGCGTATTCCTAGTTACAAGATAACAAGGAAGAACTGAATGATTATGACAAACACACCAATGATGTAAAACAATACGATTACATGCATCAGAGATAGACAAACGGTTACATAAATGATAAGGAAAAAGATACAATTACGCGTTTGATGGATAAGGCGGATAAAGTATTATTCTGGAAAATTATTCTATCCTAAAAAGCAGGACACAACAAACAAACAAACAACGTGATACGCAAAAGAAGGAAAGGCAACTTTATTTCATCAAAAATCAAAATTACATTATATATACAAGGAAAATGAGATACAAAGTACAAAACCCTACGACTAATCTTCTTCCTCTTCTTTCGACTTGCCACAGAGGGTTCTGAGATGAGCACGCAGATCTGTCACGCATCATTCCTCGCGGCGGTGCGTCTATATGTAGTCTTTTATTGCGATGGTCAGATCATCGAATTCTTCAAGGCTGGTGTTGTACTCGCCTTCCACATCTTTTCCATGAAGCACGAATTCTGACGATGGACGACCTTCGCAGGCCATAGTTAGGCATTCCTCAAACTCAGACTTGCGGCCAGCCCGCAACGAGCGGATGAGGAGCTTAGCTAGACAATCCCCAAGCTCAAGACTATCCTTGATATGGTCAATAACCTGTACCAAACGAAAACATGGTTAACACATTACGAATAAAAGCATAAAAAACAGGAAGGATTGGATACATGGGGAAAGCCATACTTGAGAAGCCAATGCTTCTCAGCAACGATCCTCTCATCCTTCTCTTTCAGCTTCTTATTTTCCTCGAAGAGGCGAGTAATGTTGGCTTCAAAATCAAAGATCCGTCCATCCCTCTCCGAGATCTCAGCCCTAAAGCGTTGAAGTTCTTCCTCCTGGGAGGCGAGGAGGCCAGTTTGTACTAAGACCTGACCCTCCAGCCTAGCGTTTGTCTCTGTGGATTTCTGGAGGGCAGCGTCCTTCCCCCGGGCCTCCGCCCGAGAAGCATTCCTTTTCTCCTCCGTCAGCTTCAACTTCAGGGCAGCCTTTGTCAGGTCACTCTCCCCCACCACCCATCCTTCAAATATCTTGCTCCCGGTAGACACGACGTTGGTAAGGTGATAATTGAAGCTCTTGGTCAAGTTATCCCGAGAGCGAGCATGCTAGCATTCACGTTCAGCAGGGGGGAGGGAGGTAGTGATTAAAGAACTCTTGCCACGCATCAAGATCTGAAAATAGCGTGTCTAGGCAAAGAGTCCAAGAGGGAAGGAAGGTAGAGGGACCCTCTCGTTGAATAGAGGAAGACGCCTGTGCCCCCCCCCCTTCCTTCCCCCAACGGATACGGAGGGATCTTTAACAGGCTTTGAGCGAGGCGCATCCTCCGTCCCCGTCACCACTTCTTTAGAGCCCCTCCTTGTATCTTCACCAACATAGACTTGAGGCTGCGGTTAAGGCGGAGGAGAAGGACGTGACTTAGTAATAACTATCGCAGCGAGATCTGTCAATATATAAAATGATAAGCCAAAGCAATAAGGGAGAATCAATTTACAAGATTCGCATACATGTGGGATCCGCGGTAGAATGTTGAACGGTTCGTTCACTGAGGCGAACCTTCTTGGCCTTCTTGGGAGCTTTAGGTTGGTCCTAAGCGACCCTAAAGCTTCCCCGCCGGCAGGATCCTCATGATCAGAGGCCTCGCCGTGGCTAGACCCGCTGGCACCATCATACCTCCACTTACACTTGCGGGTAAGATCTGAAATAGCACAAAAAACCCCCGCGTAATCAGATGGCGAAAGTTCTGAATCATGGGACGATGATCCTTCGCTAACAGAAGAATCCTCACTAGATGAAAGGATAATCGTCCCATTTGGATCCAAAATCGTAAGAGGGCGAGGGTTTAGGATGCATACACCTTGAGCGTAGACAGAATCGCTGACGACTGGCTTGAGACGCAGTTGAAGTTTTCCTTGGTCTGCTCAAGGATGGGTAATTTCCCAACCTCAAGCGAGCGGCGGAACATGTTCCCAAAAATGGTAGGAACGAGGACGTCGAAGACAGAGCCATCCGCTGAAACAAAAACATATGTAAGAGAGAGAGAGAGAGAGAGAGAGAGAGAGAGAGAGAGAAGGGAAGAAGAAGAGAAGATACTTACTTCCATCATCCCTGGAAAAATAAGAGAATTCATCCGGGAATGGCCACAAGCAGCTCATTCCTACCAACAGTAACGCAGACTCCGGGATCAGCTCCATTGGGGTAGGAATCCGCGTTAAGTTATCATACCATGACTGATTTCGGGAATCAACCATGGTAAGATCGGTAAATTTTTCGGTCAATGAACGATGCACCATGACGTTCGGGATAACATCTTCGTTGATCCAGAAAAATTTATTCTTCCACTCGTGGGCACTGCGAAGGGCTCAGTCCCTATCGACTTCTTCATGACAGCACAACTGAACCAGCTCCCGCAGGCTTGGAGCTTGTAAATAGCCTAAAATCGCTCCACAGAAGGAGCTTCCTCCAACGCTTGGCAGTAAAACTCGAAGTGGCGTAGCCGCATGAGCCCAAAAGGATGCATTTGGGAAATATGGATTTCCGTCAGCGTTATGAAGCGGCTCACGAACTTTGTAATCGGCAACCTAAAATTGCGGTGGTGAAAATTTCACCAGGCAATCTTGCCCGGTGGAGGCCTGTTGGCAGTAGAACCGGCAGCAGGAAGCTCTGGTCCCCAATTTGGAGCTAGCCCGTACAGGTTAACGATGTCCTGGAAGTCTCTTTCCAGTTTATCAACGTGTTCTCAACAGTTGATGGAGGATTCTCTCTTTTACCACCAGCCATTAGAGCGGCACGATACGTTTCACAGTGAGCTATGATGATATGTAGGAAAAAGAAATGCAGAGAAAGAAGATGAATCGCTAGAAATTTTTTGCAAGTGAAGAGATAGGAGTAGCGTTCACCCCATTACATACTCATCGCAATTAATGCGATGTGAAGGAGAACAGCTCATCACCAGTTATTATCCAGTCAGATATTGACTTAGGTGGGAACTGACAAAAACAAAATGATTTTGAACTAGTTACCTAAAAATACGTGCAGACATCTCGAAAATAACGCTTGACGGCACATAGATTGAAGTCATCACATCTCAAATCCCTAAACAGTAACCCCAGTCTGAAGCTATCGGCGGACAAGGATGCCTCTCACGCCCAGAATAGAGCAGTGAGTCCATAATTCCACCCGCGACACGATTGTGCAGAAGAATTAATGGACTTGGGGGACTTATAGATGTAGGGTAGTGAAACTACCCGCAGACTAAAGGATTCACCCCGCGGGTCTCCAACACAACCCGTGGATTACCAATGAGCATCTGCGGAAGAAAACCGCGGGCCACATAAGGAAACTCACACGTGCAAGGTTCCCACGTGACTTGGAAGAGCAGTTGTAACAAACCATTTCTAGAAGATCATCCCAACATTCCCTGATAGTGACACCAGCCAATAAAAGGATTACAGTTGGATAACCTGGTAACCGTCCCAAACGGGTTCAGGTTGTCATATCCTATAGACAGGCGATACGTGTCCATTCAGGTAGATATGGAATATCTTGACAGTAACAACTTCACCAATCACCTTCCTCCCATCCCCGGCTATAAATACTCGAATCATCTTCATGAGGTATTCATTCACTCTCACACGATCAGAGCAATTACTTGTACTTTTGGTACTTATTCATTCACAGTACAGTATTTATTCTCACGCCGGATGGTGGTTACAGGAAGACCCCCATCTTGTCCTTCCCGTGACGAGACTCACTGTGTCTATTTTGCAGGAAGTTAGCTGGAATCTGAGCTCATCGGGGATTTAGTGTATCTTACATGTGGAACATAGATTTGAACTATCCAGTTTGAATCCGTACTTCTGCAGTCTTTTTATAATTAAAATTCTCGATTTGATTTATATTTGAATGATTAAAGACAATCAACTTACCAACAACCAAATTATAAAATGTTAGAAATAATTATCTCATAAAACCTTACTCTTCATAACTTTCAATAATTTTTCATTAATGAAAGTTAGTTACTTGTCTGCAACCTCAATGTTTATTTTAATTAACAGAAGTGTCAAATGAAATTTCAAAGGAAAGAAGGGAGATGGATTTTAATTTTAATTTACACAACAAATAAGGAAAAATTTCTAAAATATCACACTTAGAAAAGAGATTTCTCAAATAGACCTTTTTTTATTTACATGTCCATAAAGTCTCTCCAAAACACGTTGGCGGAGAGTTTTGTTTAAGCCAATCAAAACCAACACTTGTTTCAAATTTGTCTTTGACTACAAGTTTTGAACGAAATCTGTCTCAGACAACAACTTTTAAACCAAATTCAAATTCCAATAAAAGTTGGCTAAGTATTGAACGAAATCTTTCTCGGACAACTTTTGAACCAAATTTAATTTCTATTAGAAGTTTTCAAGTTTTATCTTAATATTATATTAGAATAATTAATTTTTATTTATATTTTTGTATTTCTTTTATAACTTTTGAAATATAAAGTTTTATAAAATTTTGAATATATTGTTGAGACGTGATTACTTTTATCTACGTGCCGACATAAATTGTATTCAAAACCAAGTCGGGTCAAGTTTTTATTGAACGTTTCGATATAAATTTGACATAACTCGGTTTTGAGTAAAATTTATATCGGCACGTAGATAAAAATAAGTCCGTCTCAACGGTATATTCGAAATTTATTTAAAATATTATATTTCAAAAGTTATAATAGAAATAAAATTAAATATGAGTAAAATTAATTATGATAATTAAATATTAAAAAAGAAGAATAACCAAGTTTGGTTCAAATGTTGTCGTCCAAGACAGATTTCGTTCAAAACTTGTCGACGAAGACGGATTTCGTTCAAAACTTATCGATGAAGACGAACTCCAATCAAAACTCATCGGCTAAGACGGATTTGAAACAAGTGGATGGTTTTGATTGACTCAAACAAAACTCATCAAAGACGACGGATTTTATTCAAAACTTATATCCGCCAACAGGCTTTAGAGGGCTTTATGAAATCTTGAAAAAAAATGATTACTTTTTATTTCTCTCACAGATTGAGTCATTTTAATATTTTGTATTTTGGAGAGTTTTAAAGGTAACAACTTTTGAAGTTAAAGAGTCCAAAACCTTAAGCGTAAAAACACATATTTTAGTTGGTGAATAGATTATTAAAAAGTAAAAACTAACACATATTTTAGTTAGCGAATAGATTATTAAAAAGTAAAAATTATGTTGTGTTTATCGTTAATACACTATATGTTTTTTTGATAGTCGCAAATATGCCATCAAGCACAAAATATTTTCATCAAGCGGATTCAACACTACTCATAAAGTGATCACCGATTCTCAAATATTTAGCGGTTCTTATTCAAACTCATATCTACGAGTATAAACAAAAAATACCATAACAAAAAAAAACAGGAAACAAAATTTAGCATACTGCATTAAGCATATAAAGTAAGATAACATTGCATTCCAGACGCAAAAAAGAAGCAATTGTATCAAAGTTCAGACCACGACTTTTAACCTTCTGAATGGGAAATTTTGGCCACGTCTTTCTATCAACACCATTCACCTGCAAAAGAAAGTCACCCAGAATGCACACTCAACAATTAAGTCATCACACGTACAGCTGCGAACGAACTGAGCTGAGCCGTTAATGAGCAGCTACTCAGGATCAACTTGCTAAAAGCTCAGATGAAGACATCTAAGTTTCACTTATACATACCAAATATTTTTTTTTACTCGCCCTTTTACAAGAATTTTCACTTATAAAGTTATACATATAAATTATTTTTATTTTATATAATAAATATATAACTGAATAACAAATATTATTATGCATAAAACTATGACATATACTTTGTTATATACAGAAATTATAATTATAACTATGTATAATTATTGTATATATAAATTAATTAATTAATAATAAACAGTCAAGCCTGACCCAGCTTGAGTTTGAAAAATTATTAATAAGCTCGGACTCGGCTTGTCACCTTTACACCCTGATCACGCTACTTGCAAAACTCATAAAATCAACTAGTTTTCCAAACTAAGATCATTCATTGACAGACAAGTTTCTAGTCATCATGTCATGCCTCACCAGATCAATAGTAATTAAAAACAGAAATTACAGAAATCAATTCTTAGCAAAACTCTTTACAAAACTCAAAAGACGTTCAACCATCAAAGTTTTAAAATACCTGAAACATGAGGTTGAATAGAAGCCACTGACTAATAATGTGGAGGAGACCGAGACCGAGACCTAGACCTTGAAAGCCGCCCACCACCAGACGGCGCCTCATTTGACTACCAGTCTTGTGCAGGCGACAGTTCCAGTTTTTCATGAGAACCGCCTCTCTGGTCTGTATACATCGACACCCTGCCATTTCTCCCAGGACTTGCACGTCTAGACTTGTATGTTCTGGCATCGTTGTCATCATGAGGTGGCGGTGACCTTGAATACTCATTCCGACCTCTATCACTGCATGTAATATCGCATCCCATAAATTACCATCATATAATTTTGGTACCATATCAACAACATATTTTCATTAATAAAAGCCAATCATGTTGCAAGCAGGATTATAGTATTTAATCTACTTAGAAACTATAGCTGAAGAAAACAACCCTAACTCTTTATTTCTGTGGGTTGTACAAACATTGTGCTAGAGATATTATTAGTTATTACCTTTACCCGAACAGTTGGTAAAAAAAGGGACGATTATAGATTAACTTTTGTTCCAAAAGCAGGTGCGACTAAAGATCTTTACAACCAATTTGTGATGATCAATAAACTGGAATTGGAAAGCTTTTGCAGCTATCATCTCAATCTCTATATTCTATCTTTCTTTAGCAATACAGAACTGATAAACTTCGAATCTCGTGGGCCCAACTTTAATCTTTATTTTCTTTCTTGACTGTTGGTATAGGCAAAGCAATATATTATTAAACTTCATACATTCATATAGATGAGTTTCAAGACTGCAAAATTGTAAGCAGCAGAAATCTCAAAGTGTATGCCAAATGAATTAGTTTCCAATTTCAAATTTGATGAAAAACGTCTTGTCCATAGAGCAGAAATTAACAACTGCATTCAAAACAAAACATTTCGGACCAAGCAGCAAATCCACAAATGACAAAATATAATAGAAAAATCCTGTTACGGATATGAGTTGAAATTAACTTAGCCTAGCGTATTTTGTTTCCTACGAGGAAATAAAATCCAAGATAGTGCTTCTAATCTAGTGTCACTCATCATCATACGCACTTAGGGAATGAACAGACGTAACCTTAACATTCATTTGCTTTGGCACTATTACATAATAAATTATTTCAATTCCAACAGCAAAAACCATACAGTATTTCTCAAATTAAAGTATGCAAGGTAAAATTAAACCATGAGCCAGAACTCTAAAAAATGCATGAAGTCGAAGTTAGTTGATCAAACAATAAATAACAAGCTATATGGATCAATAACGCCGGTATCGGTAATTTCCACACATATTCCACTTTCAAGTAGAAACTCCTTTGAGATGGAAGAACTAGAAAAGCTTAAGCTTAATTCAACTTTTTATGTCTAGCTTTAATAAAAGCTACTCTCACGGAACTTATCGCCTGATTAAAAGATAAAATCTCCAAACAAAAATGAGAACTGACATGCAAAGCTAATTTAAAAAGCGTATTTTAATCTACCCTCTTAAAGACTTTAAAAACATAACCAGCCAACAAATCAACAAAATTATACAAAACAAAAAAAAACAAGATGAACATGATCCTAACCTGAAGTCACGCCTGACAGGTGATAAAGAGCGAGAATATGCTGTTTTAGAAGAGAGAAATAAAGATATCAAAAACATGAGACGGAAAAATATCAAAAGCAAACAAAGTAGCATGTAACATTATAATCCTGAACTACACACAAAAAAATGCCTAAGTGTGGCATAATGGGCTGTTTGAACAGGTTGAATAACAGGCCAATGAGTTGTTTTAAAGTGAGTTGACACTTAATGGTAAACTTTTTTTGGGTCCATTTTTTAAACAAATAATGCACTAAGCCACTAAATATAAATACAAAAGTCAAACTAGTACAATAATAATCTTAAGTTTTTTTAAGAAATAGATTTACGAAGCTGTATGCATGAAAACTTACACTTAACCATTTGGCACGTTACCTTTTTAACTTGATTTTTAATATGAACACATTGACCCGTTTGAGATAAATCATAACCCACATCAACCCCTTTATTACTTACTAAACCAGTTAAAACTGCCACCTCTAAAGAGACATGTCCATAAAAACATTGTGATGTCATCCCATATAGATGTTTTTTCATCTCAATGGAAAATAGTATCAATGCTAATAGTTCAAGTGAAACTAACATCGACGTCTAGAAAACCTAGGTGGGGTCCGCCTAGCACCCGAGCCTCCTCCATAACGCCCGCTGAAGAAGAATACAAAAGCAATCAGAACAGAGCAAAACATTAAACAGCCATTAGGATAATATTGTTGGTGTGTAAAAGTGACCTCATCTGACTAGTTGTTCTCATTTCACGGGGAGTTTTTCTATTTTCTTCAGCAAAAACAATAGCTATCTCACGCCCCCCAATCACACAATGATTTAACTCATGTTTAGCTTCTGCTGCATCTTCAGGGTTACGGAACTTCACAAAACCAAACCCACGTGGCTCACTGCAATTATCAACAACATAATCATCATTGTAATAAACTACTACCTTTTTATGGGATATTTCATAATATACTTGTTAGCTACTAGCGAAAAAGATCATACCCAGTATAATAGTTTTTGGGAAGATAGACATCCTTCACGGGACCAAAACGTTCAAAATGGATTCTAAGATCTTCTGGCCTGCACATACAAAACTACTTAACAAACTTAAGTGACAATAAAAGCTTTTTCTCCTCTTTTATTAACTGATTTACGTATCCGATTTCATTCGCCCCATGGTTGGGAATTGATGATTGGCTTTGTCTACAAGGATTTTGAAATTGTTCATAATGGTCAAACTAGATACAATTTTCAAATATTGGATTTTCCGTTATTTAAATCGCGTATCTCCGTCACTTGTAGTGATTTATCATTTAATGAGTGACTAAAAAATGGTCTACCTAATCCAATTAGAATGTTTCTTACTTTGCAGTTGTACATAAGCAAAACATTGAAAATCACTTTTATTTCTGCCCATCCCGGAGAGGCTATTACAGCCCTACTGCTTAATGTAAAAATACAACACAAATAAATGACACAATTGAAAATTAAAGTTTCAGAACAAGCCTTAAAAGGTCACTAAAGCCAGCAAACACTCACATGCTTGATAAATTTTCCCTTGCTATAAGCAAGTAAGCATAAATTTCTATTTGACTATTGAAAAGAATCACATAAACAGGTATACAATCACGAACCTGTTAGTACTGGGTTCAATAGAGTGTACTCGATCAGTTAAAAAAACGAATTTAAACCAACCATTAGCTTGACTTAGGCTATTATAGTAATGTAGAAAATACTTCATGTGAGCATTTTTACAATGCAGGTTTTATAGAAGTTGTCTTCAGACTGAGTTCACGAAAGAATGTTATTAATATTCAGCATACCCTGATTTAGGTAGCCTGACTAGTTTGGAGTAAATATGCTGCTCGTTATAGACACAGAGCTGCAAAACAGGTCTTATTGTGTTAAGCATGCTAGTGACGACGTGGTTAACACAAGCATCAAACATTAATACGACTACTTTAACTATTTATATCTCATGTGTATAACATAGTTGTTTGTTTCATGTACCAAAAAGGAGAAATAATGGAGCCTAGCATACTAATTTTAATTATTTAAACAAATTAGATTGCATAGTGTACTTTTAATTAAAAGGCCAGCAGGGCTGTAAACGAACCAAGCGTTCAGCAAGCAGTTTGTGAACCGTCCGGCGGGAAGTTCATTTAATAAATGAACGAACATGAACAAGAACTTTTGTTTGTTGAACATGAACAGAGGTTGCATTCGTTCATTTGTGTTCGTGGACGTTCGGTTATGTTCGTTAGTTAAAGGTTTGTTTTATATTTTTATAATACTTTATTTGTAACAACCAACCTAACATTTAAATTTAAATTTTATAATTTTGTTGTTTTTTATGTTCAATTCATTGTGTTAATGGTTTGTTTTACAAAGTCTTGTTGTAACTAACAACAAATCTCACTCATGCTTCATTGGCATTATCAGAATAAACCGCGGATTGAGGGATGACTATGTTTATAACAATTATTATTATTATTATAATCTCAAGTGCTCTAACTTTATGTTTAATAATTAAGGTGATTATGTTTTGGATTAAGAATGTTGCTTTTAGAATACGTTAGTTTGAATTTTGTATTTCTAGGATACAATAAGTTTCGCGTATGCACATTCATCATCACAAACTTAATGCCACAAAATCAGATTATAGTCGTCTCTAAAACCTAATTTTAACAATCTAATAATTACCTAACTGATCGATGATGATGATGATAATAATAATAATAATAATAAGTTGACCTAGAATCGAGAGAGATATTGCGAACGAGAAGGCCGGAGGGAGGAGGAGAGCGGCGGTCGGAACGGCGGTCTCGGTAGTCATCGTAACGACGACGGCGAGGACTGTAGCTTCTGCTTCTGCTTCGCCCGGACCTGCCATGTCTTCCCATAGTTTAGTTTGGTTCGGTGTGGTGATTGTTTCAATGACGACGCAAATTGCCCTTAATATAATATTATTAATTATTATTATTATTACTAGATTTTATCATCCGTATTACGGGGTTGTTTTACATTATTCGTTTTTAATATTTATATATATATATTTAGATTTTAATTTTATCTATTATAAGAAAGTTAATAATTAATATACTTGAGGTTTGATGATAAAATGGTTTCACAAATAAATGATATGTTATAACCGGTTTAAAAGCTATCTGGGTTTAGTGATACTCATTACCCGTTTATTTTCTTTATTATAAAATTGTTTCTTAATTATAAATAATATCTTTTTTTAAAATAAAATAGGATATTAATTTTTAGTATATTCCTGTTTTTTAGGATTTTCATATCAAATATTTGATAAGATTATTTTTTAATAATAATGAAATGTTATAACCCGTTTAAGAGCTATCTGCGTTTGGTGCCGTGAATTCGGGTCAAATGCGTGAGAAACCTTCATTTACAAATAAAGTAATCTGATGGCTTGAGAGAATGGTTGTTTTACATTTTTCGTTTTTTAATATTTATTTTTTGGGTTTTAATTTTCTTTATTGTAAGAAAGTTAATAATATACTTAGCGTTTGATGATGAAAGGCTTTCATAAATAAATGATATGTTATAACTCGTTTAAAAGCTATCTGGATTTGGTAACCTATGACCCGCTTATGTTTTTTACTAAAAAATTGTTTATTAATAATAAGTAATATCTTTTTATTTTTAAATTGGATATTAAATTTTAGTATATTCCTGTTTTGTAGGATTTTCATATCAAATAATTGGTAAGATTAATTTCTAATTTAATGAGATGTTATAACCCGTTTAAGAGCTATCTGGTTTTTGTAAGACCCATACATATGAATTTGGGTTAATCAATGAGATGCCTCTATTTAAAAATCAAGAAATCTGGTGGCTTTCATAAAAGAGGGGAGCGACCACATTGCGACACATAGGATTTTTGGGTTTTCGTTTATATATATTATAGATTTAGAATATTCGTCCAAACTGTCTAAATTCGTATGGGTTTAACATGTTTTGTGACTTAAATAGATAAACCTGTCTAAATTCGTATCTTAACATGTTAGAGACTTGTTAATAACCTGTTTATATTTTTAAATGCAAATTGTAAATAAATAATCTCACTTTTTGTTATTGACCGATATTTTTAAGGGGCCGTTTGGTTCACGAATTGTTCTAGAATTGGAATTTAAGAAATTCCTTTAAAATCCTTAAGGTGTTTGGTTATAACTTTTGTTAATGAATTGAATTGAAAGAACAACTAAAAAGACAAAACCTGCCCTTAGATTAAAAAATACAAGACAGAATTACAAATTTTGTCCTTTAAAATAAGACGAATTACGGTTCGTGTCCTTTTCTAAGTTTCCTTGCAGGCGGTGTACTTTAAACTTTTTTTTCCTACAAGTTTTGTCCTTTACGCTAACTGGGTTAGAAAAAGTCAGTTAAATGCCCTCACGTGAGACGCATGTGAGGGCATTTTTGTCTTTTCGTCTACCCTGCAACTTATTCTTCCTCTTTTCTTCTTCATTTTTGCAGATCTCTCTCTCTTTCTCCCCCCCTTCTCTCTCTCTCTCTCTCTCTCTGTTTAAACCACCACCACACCACTAACGGCCACCGGAGACCATGTTAATCGCCACCACCACGTACCACCGCTCACTCTCCGCCGGGTAATCCTCCAGCCTCGTCCCGCCGTACACCGTTGCCTCCTTCTGCACCTCCAACACCACGCCAGACTTCAACCATATTGTTGCTGTTAAGTACTTCCCCGGCGGGAACACCACGCGCCCGCCGCCGGCGGATGAGCACGCGTCGATGGCGGACTGGATTGGTACGGTGTCGTAGTGGATGCCGTCGCCGATGGCGCCGAAGGCGGTGACGGAGATGGTGATGTTATTATTGTTAGGGTTAGGGTTTGAGACTGAAGGAAGCTGGAGAAATGATGACGTTGATTGTGTGGAGATGATGAGGATTAAAGTGGATGATAAAATGAACAAGGAATGGAGGTTAAGAGTTATCGGCATTTTTTCCGGCGCCGGTGTACGGTGGTTGCCGGCGGAGTTGAGGATTTTGTTTCCGGAAAGATGGTTCGAGTTTAGAACAATGGAGTTCAGGGACGGAATGCCGGAAAGTTGCGGTGGGATTTCACCGAAAAGATTATTATTACTCAAATCAAGTTCGGTCAAATGGGAAAGACGCGAAACATCAGCAGGGATTTCGGAACTCAAACTGTTCGAACCCAAATCGAGAACCTGAAGAGCGGAACAATTACCAATCTCGGGTGGAATGCCGCTGGAGACGTTATTATTCGATAACGACAGAACAACCAACGACTTCAAAAAAACAAAAGTCGCAGGAACGTGACCCGAAAACAAATTCGAAGACAGGTTCAAGTACCGCCACTTACTTAGATTTGGATTGAGATCTGCAAAAATGAAGAAGAAAAGAGGAAGAAGAAGTTGCAGGGTAGACGAAAAGACAAAAATGCCCTCACATGCGTCTCACGTGAGGGCATTTAACTGACTTTTTCTAACCCAGTTAGCGTAAATGACAAAACTTGTAGGAAAAAAAAGTTTAAAGTACACCGCCTGCAAGGAAACTTAGAAAAGGACACGAACCGTAATTCGTCTTATTTTAAAGGACAAAATTTGTAATTCTGTCAAAATATAAATCAAAGTTACAAACTCATCAGATGTTTTCTATCTTCATCTCTGAAGGCACCAGCCGCCATCTCCGGTAACAACGGCCCCCATCATCCGCCACCGCCACCTACTTCTCTCTCTCTCACTTCAACCTATCTATTTCTCTTCTCTCAATTATTATCTTCTCTTATTCTAAAATCGATTGTCGTCTGAATATTTTGATATAAAAGACAAGACAGATCTAGAGTGACATGATAGATTTCACATAAATTACATTGGTAGTTGTGGTGCCCGGAATTTCGATGGTGGTTGTGGTGGCCGGAATTTCATTGGTGGTTGTGGTGGCCGGAGAAATGGTTAGTGATAGTGGAGATGACTCGTGATAAGTACTAAGTAGGAACAACAAATTAGGGTTATTTAGGTAATTTTGTGAGATTCTTGGACTTTCCCTTCAAGTGAAGGATTATGAATTCCATGGGATGAAGGATTTCACTGGAATGTAATTCAAATTCAGATTCCTTTCCTTAACCAATCAAACATACCAAAGGAATGGAATTTAAATTCCAATTCCTATGAAATCCCGTATATTCCTACCAACCAAACGTGCACTAAAAATCACTACCAACAGTCCAACCTATTAACTATTTTTGCCTCAATGGACCTTGATTTTGTTGCTTGAATCCAGCCGTCAACTAAGAGAAAGAGACCCGAGTGATATGGATTCGGAAAAAGTACCTAGACCTAGATCCAAGATCATGCTTGAGTCTCAATAGCTTGTTTTTTCAAAATATTAGACAGTCATATTTCAAGTAACAAAACTTGGGCTTTTATCGTATAGAAGATGGTTCCACTTAGGAAGAACACGTAATTATTTTTAAAACAAAGTTCACATTTTGGTCATAAATGATATGCAAATCAAGTCTTTAGATTCAAATTAACTGTGCTTACATTTGGACAACAGATTTCTTAAACAAGGTCACAACATAATAATAACCTTAGCAGAACATATTAAAGCGGTTCGGATCATAACATATGCAAGCAAGTAATATATGAAAAGTTTACCCATAATCGAAGGAGACATTGCAAACAAGGAGGCCCAATGGAGCAAGTGAGCGGCCATGTTGAATGTTAGAACGATGGTCTCGATAGTCATTGTAACGATGGCGTGCTTGTGGCTGTGGTGGTGTACAACTAGGACTGTAACTTCTGCTCTGGCCCGACCTGTGGTATCTTCCCATCGATTGGTTATGATGATTGTTTGTATGACAATTGACAACACAAATTGCCATAAATAACTCCAAGAAGAAAACATAGAACACGCAGGTTTGAAGTAAGAGAAAATGCTAGTTAGGAACCCAACATGGGAAATATTTATCAAGGAGCTAAAAATGGTTGAAACTTATTGAATCATTTAAAATGAGTATGCTGGTCGGTTTATTAGTTTGAGATGCAAATGTCTAGTTTAAGATATTGGTTTAATTGTTTGGAATGGTTTGAAATTTGATCTATTATTCGCGTTCTATTAATATAAAGAAACTAGACTTAACAAGTTTTTCAGCGATAACAAGTCTAAAATCAGTATAAAAGCTGTGAATTTCAACCCTACGTTTCTTCTTCAAAATCGACCCAACCATCATAATTAGCCTCAATCTTTGGTGATTCTTGACCAATGGAAGCTAGGTTCGAGCATTCACGTTGGAATTTCTATATCATCTTTAACCAATAAGTTAAGGAAAAGTTTGAGATTTTTATCATATTTTGCATCACATTTGATGCCCTAAAATATGGTATTGACATACAGAAATAGTGATTCTATATATATTTATGTGGACTCCATATATTCATTCCATATATTTTTTTGTGACGGGAAGAAAAGAGAATATATAATATAAAAGAAAAAACAAATAAGTATTATTTGATTGAATAAAGATAGATATGAGAAATCAGATGTGGTTTTTTTTAAAGAAAAAAGTTTATGGATAAAGGAATTAGAGATGAGCTCGGGTTGGTATCGATATTGACCTGTACTTACCCTGAAATTAAGAAATATTTGGTACCAGTATCGGTACTAAAATGCTCGGTTAGGTACAGGTAGGGGTGCAAACGAGCCGAGCCCGAGCTCGACTAGGCTTAAGCTCGGCTCGTTTACTATATATCAATTATTTTTTTTAATATAATTATAATTATTTTTATATATTTTTTCTATTATAATTTTATGTATAAAATTATATATATTATTTAGTTATTTTTAATTATTTTTTTCATAACATTATATATATATATATATATATACAGGGTTTGGATCAAATACAAATGAAATTAACATGCTAAACGTGAGAATCAAATAGTGAAAATTTTATATACAAGTAGAGTAATTACTACTTGATTCTTATGTTTAGCACGTTAATTTCATTTGTACGTTAACCTCCCCTGTATATATATAATAGAGGAGAGTACGGCAAATTAAGACGCTTCACTTTAAGGGATTTACAAGTAATATTGCATATGATACAAACATGAATGAGAGCAAAAGAGTCATTCTGACATTAAAACTCACGGTGTTATTCAATTTTTTTAATATAGTTACAATATTGCCCCCTCAACTGTGATTAAGATTTGTAAATTTAAAGAATATTTACAATAATGACCCTTAATCTTTTACCTATATCTTATTTTAATTTTCACTTTTAACCCAATTACCCCCATGATTTTTAAACTTTAATAACCTTTTCATACTTTAATATTTTTTTAAAAAAACTACACCATAAAAACGAGCATATTTTTATCTTTAATTTGAGTATGATATTGTTATAATTTTTTTTTCAGTTAAAAAAATAACATTTTACGTACGTAGGGGTGCTTGCGGTCTTGTTTTGATGGTTTTAAATTAAACTGTGAGCCAAACCGGTAGTAATTCTTTTTGTCGTCGAAAACAAAACATAACCTTTGGAAATTGAAAACAATTGGCCAAAAGTTAAAGAAAAAAATTAACTGTGAAATCACGGTTTTACGATTTCAAACCGAACAACGAACACCCATAAACTTATTACATGATTACCAAGGTCTACGTTTCTCACTGCATGGCACGGGCACCCGCCTAGTGTATGTATATATATATATATATATACTAGCGGGAAACCCACACGATGCGGCGGAGACGTCATATGAATACAAACGGTATCTTTCGGTTGACGGTGATGGTACGGTACTGCCATCCACAGATGCGCACACCTGCTGACCTGCATATTCTGGCCAGTTTACACATTTTGCAAATGGCTAATTTGAATTGGAAACACACCTGCAGATTGAACTATTGAAGTACTGAAGTACATTCATTCAAAACAGAATATAACCATTCATCCAATAAATGCATTATATATGATATAAGCTAGCAACTTGCAAATTAAAACAAAATTGCATGTAAACTATCCAAACAAGTAAAAAACAATTCATCCAAAGTTCAAAACCATTCATTCAAACTTCAAAAATCCAAACCGTTCGTTCAAAATTGAAAAACCCAAACCGTCCATCCGAACTTGAAAAATCCAACATTAATCCAAACCAAACAAAAAACAATTCAAACTTGAACAAACCAAACAATACAAAAAACAAATTAAATAATCAAACGACGTGTCTTTTCAATATTCATCCGATCTTCATCTTAGCGATTCACTCAAAACACCTAAAAAGTGTAAAAATTAGTAGTTAATAAAAAATTCGAGCCGAACATGAATAACAAAATATGAATTACTACCTTTAGTCCACAATTCGAACAACATCCTAACTTTTACGGGATCAAGCTTCATCGTTTTCAAAGTACTTTGACCATTATCACCTTTTTACGTAAATATGGTTGTTTGATCTGTCCTAGCATTTGGATTTTTAGTTATTCATGCTAATAACCTCCTTTTTAGTAACTCCTGGTAAAAGTCTATAATGCATATATTGTTGAAAAGAAAACTATTATTTAACCATAGTTGCATACAAAATATATGAAGTATGAAACAAACAAGCAAATATCAGAGTGAACACGAGATAATAATAAGAGATAGTTACCTTCTCCACAGCTATGAGTTGTGACACAACCATCAAGAATAGAACCGTCCAGTTACTTAATGCATTGATCAGCTTCCTTGATACTCCATGGATACAAACCTAAACCCACAAGAAAATTACTACGTCAAAATCATACGAAACAGGTCTAACCGGTTAAACGACTCAAATCACTTACCAGCTAGATAGTATCATAGAACATTTTTACTCGAATCACTTATCTTGTATAAAAATTTATTAATAAAAAATGTAAAAAGGAATTAGAAATTTAAATAAAATATATTATCTTGTATAAAAATTATTAATGAAAAATGTAAAAAGTAATTAAATAAACAAGCTTAAATTATAAATTACAAAACTGGCTGAGCTCGATCTTAAAAAACTACTATGAACTTGAATCGTTTAGACCCCTAAATTTACTTGAATTTAAATATTAAAAGACTTAAACTAATGATACCATTTAAGTAGATTTGGCCTCATACCAGTATCTTTTATACATTAAATTCTGCTTGATCCACCATTTCGAATACCTTCACAAAGCCCACAACCTACATGTACTTTTTATTAAAAAAACAACTCTATTTCATTACTAAATCATTGATGAACTTACTTGTTAACTTTCTGATAAAAACTTCCCATAATGTTTTGACTTCTTCACACCTGAAACAACATTTAAGTAAACAATTTTGTAACTCGATAGAATACTAATGACTTGGTACGATTCCAACTTTGAAATAGCCTTTCTGAACTCTAAAACTGCTCCTATGTACATAAGTGGACTACCAATATGCAATTTCACGTCTCTAACCTTCTGCAACCTTTCATTTTTTTCAACAACTTTCAAATTGACTTTTGAATTCCACTTGAAATCAAAATAGAACTTGTTCAAAACAGATCCATAATTAAAAATTAGACTACCTAAGTTTCCACCATAACTTAACTTCCAAACCAAAACTGAGTTCACGCTACCGGCCCGAAAAATATGGTTTGGGTTTCAAAAAGAGTCTAAGCATACACTGACATAACAACACGAAAATAACAAACCAATTCCACTATCTAACAAAGAAGCATATATTGGCATTATATATATATAAAGATTATAAAATAGCTATTTTTTATATTTATAAAGTTTTCTACTACTTTATTGCTAAACACGACCTAGCAGTCGCTATTTACCGCTATTCGCTATTGACAACTATGAATCGGGCCCATTTTGACCCGCACTAAATATTAGGGGTGTGCATCATTAGGTCCGACCCAAAAGAACCCGAAGAACCGGCCCAAAATAACCCGAGGCCGACCCGACCCTAATTAAAGTCACCAAAAATCGGTCTTAGAAATACCCTCAAATCGGGTATCGGGTCGGGTTCGGTCCTCCACACATAAATACCTAAAAAACCCGAGGACCGATTTTCCTATTCCTGAAATAATGTATAGTGGGCCCTAACCCTAAAATAATATGCGCTGCATATCATGGAGCGGCTGTAAATCTATAATGCATAAGTCCAATGTTATTGATCATGTGTTCTTCTTTGAAATAATAGTGATTAAGTCCAATGTCGACTAAATTATTTATGTTTTCGTTAAGGGAGGAGATGTATGCAATTTTGTTATCATATTGCTATAGTAAATATGTTATGTGTTCATTCTCTTGATAAAAGTTGCAGAATTAAACTCAAACAAGCATGCACATTACAAGTGTAAAAGAAAAGTATGAACCATATTTGTTAAGCCAAGTTTGTATACTAAGATAAGCTTGGTAAACAGTTCATACGCTATCTGCCAATATGAAGAAAGAGTAAAGCTTAAATAAAAGTTGCAGAATTAAACTCAACCAAGCATGAAACATTCAGGAAACAACAACTATCAAACACGTTTTCATTAAGACATTTCATCGAACACTTGGAGTGCATACTAAATCAAACAATAAATTAAACATCTATTGATCAATTCTGGTCCAAAATTGAAAAATCACAACCTAGTAATCAGGTAAAAAGGTAGAATTATAGACCAAATTCAACATAAACTTAATAGATTTTACCTGTTGACAGTTGTTTGTTGTTTGTGTTTGCTTGAAGAGTATTTGCCCATGAAATCGTCCAGATATCCTTGCTGAATTGAATTGCCTTGGATTGAAAGATGGAAATCTGTGAATTGTTAATCTGTGGCATCAGTCATTTGTGAAAAGAACCGTTACCCGATCAGACTCAAGACCGTAACCCGACCTTCACATCAGTCATTTACTCGGTCTTTATATTTCAGTTATAGCGGGTATCGCGGGTCGGGTCGGGTTTTACACAATGCACACCCCTACTAAATATTACTTGTTTTGACACAAACCCTTTTCGCCCATAATAAAAATTACTCGTTTTGACACAAACCCATCGACTCGTACTAAAAATACTCATTTTGACAAGCAATTTTCACCCAAACTAAAATTATTCGTTTTGACAAACCAACTTTCACCCGAACTAAAAAATTACTCGTTTTGACAAACCAATTTTCACCCGAACTAAAAATTACTCGTTTTAGCAGAAGATGTGTTAACCAACCCGCCCAGTTTTCACCACTATCAAAAGATGTGTTCTTGCTTTGAGTGTAGGTTAGCATTTTTGGAAATGCTAATTATTCAGATTATCACGTGCATTGTAACATATATATTTACATATATGAATTTAACAAAATAGTTTAACACAACATTATCAAAACATTCGTATCCATAAATTTAAATGTTCATACAAAACTTTCTATTACTAATATTAACTTAAAACCAACGTAAGTTCATATTTAAAACCTTTATTATATATTTTGGTCTATTTTTTAATGTTGGATTTAACAATCATGCTATTTTAGACTTTAGATTGGTGATATTTTTACTTTTAGTAGGTATCCTTTTGCGTTCACTTATGTTTGTATACCATTGTCAACGTTCAACAGGACATAATTTCAAAATCACCCTCACTGCATACACAAAAAAACCAATAAACAATAAATAAAATACATGTGTACGCGCGTAGTACATATATGCATTTGAAAGATGGAAGCCTAAAACAATAAAAGTGAGTTACCTGGCCTTCTAGCTTCAAGATTCGCTTGCAGTTTCTAAGCGCAACAGCAGCATCATTACCCATAGATTTAAGTATCACAACATCGGGACAGTTCAAAAGTTTAACACTCTTGTCCGATGGGCTCTGGTCAATCCAATATCATTAAAGATATAACCTTCTCTGAAGTCCCCACATGGATTTCAAAAGCCCTGGTTAAAGCTGAGTTAAAGGATCTTTCAGTGCTTGAAATTATGACTTGAAAATTACTACGAAACTACAATTAATTTATAATTCATCAAAACAAATTTTATAACAATATTTTAACTAATTCAAAGAGTGGAAAAAAGAGAGAAGCTGATAAAATATACAGTTTACCTGGGTTGGATAAAGAAGTCCAATAATCCACTTTAAGATTGATGGCTTCT
The DNA here is from genome assembly GCF_021521415.1 of Bidens hawaiensis. Taxonomy (NCBI): domain Eukaryota; kingdom Viridiplantae; phylum Streptophyta; class Magnoliopsida; order Asterales; family Asteraceae; genus Bidens; species Bidens hawaiensis. The sequence goes on along the minus strand of NW_027505408.1, from coordinate 118,645 downwards.
GATAACTTCCACAAGTTTGTAGGCAAAAGTGACAGTAAGGCCGCTACCTGCAAATCAATGTCAAAAATAGGTGATGATTAATAAAATAACCTGAATGAAAGGATCATCACAAACACTATCAATCAATTGTCCATGTCTAATTAAATAGAGTAAATGTGTGATTGTGCCCTATGTACAAGGTCAGCTACTTCCTGTAACAGTAAAAAAAAAATGAACCGAAGTAAAGTTGAAGGGCAATTCTTGCCAAAAACAATTTTTTTAACAACTAATCTTTTCTTCATCAAAAGCTCAATGTATGGGCTTCCTCATAGCTGTACCAAGTGAAAAATCAAACTTTATAATGATATCCTTGTTTTTATAATGTAAACAGTTATTTATTGAATTTAAATTCGGATTTAATGTATCTCCTAATCTGAATAAAACATTACATCTTACAATTCAGATTTAGGTTGATAAGGACTTCCATCATTGGTCTGAGAAAATAAGAGTGCAATCAAGCTAGTGTTAGGTCAAGAGTACCTTGTAAGTGACATTGAAAGAGAAGATGGCCGGATGAGGCGGTGGTTTCCGGTGGTCGATATCTCGGTAGAGAGAAATCAGGAAGACGGGGGTAGAGAAAATGAAACCCTAGATGGTGCAGCTGTGGAAGTAAAAGAATGCCTGCGAAGTGGATTCGAATTTCAAAATTATAAAAAAAAGCGAAAACAATTAACCAATTTTCAACACATAGTTTGTTTTGTCCCAACCAAGTAGGGATGGCAACGGGGCGGTTTCGGGGCGGGGAATGCCAATCCCATACCCGCCCCGGTTTATAAAACCCATTACCAAAACCGTCTAAAAACCCGCGGGGACTAAACGGGGAATCCCCATCGGGGATTCGGGGAAAACCGCGGGTATTCGGGGAACCCGTCTAGCATAAATGGTTTTTAAACGGGCTAAATTCCCCGTGGGGATCCCCATTTAACCGTCGGGTTCACCGTTTAAAACCCGATTGTAAGAAAATGATACAAAATTACAATACAATATTAATACACAAAAAGTTCAATATCCAAACACATTACACATACAAAAGACATTATTAATACATAAAAATGTTTATTTCTCCCATCACAACGGAAATTAACTTCATGATTGATCCTTCTTACACGTCCATACCGCACCCATTCAACCATTCAAACACTTGTCACGCCGGATTGCTATGATAATCAAACATTAACATATTAATTGGAAACTATATAAGAATCAATGTTAAACCATATTAAAATGTAAACGATAAACCATATATATATGTATTACCTCAATACCATCGTCACAATCATATTCAATAGTTTGGCAATATGCCTCGGATTCTTCTGAACAAGTTGCTATATTCATATCACAAAAGTCAAAAGTTTATATAGTAGCTAAGTTAAAAATAAAAAATAAAATGTTTGTTTACCTTTGATTTCATTCAACAACCAACTTTGGGCGCACATTAACGCTTCCAATGTTTTTGGATGAAGACGGCTACGATGTGGACTTACCAATCTACCACTTGTACTAAAAGCGGACTCGGAAGCAACGGTAGATATTGGAATCGCCAATATATCTCGAGCAATCTTTTGCAGCCTTGGGTACTTGACACCATTTGTTTTCCACCAAGCTAAAAGGTCAATCTCAGTTTCTTTTATCCAAACTTTCTCTTGTAGATACAAATCAAGCTCCGTTGTGACACCTAATATATAAATAAAGTTAATACAATTAATGAATAAAGTTAAATTAATGTAAATAATAAGTCATACCCGAATGATTATCCTCTTCAACGAATGTGAAGTATTCGTTGAAAAATCTTCCACCCCCCGCATTGTTTTGACTTGATCTCACACCATCATCCCGTGAAGTTCCTTGACTGTAACTTTCATAATCTTGAAACAACCTATATACAAGCTCCTTAAGTTTTATTATCGCACTCTCCGACTTTTCAGAACCATATATCTTTGGAAAAGCAAACTCCATTGCTTTCAATTTGTAACGAGGATCCAAAACTGCTGCTACTCCCATTACCCCATGAATAACCGACCAATATTTATCAAACTTAACAATCATCTTCTCTGCCATCATCTTGATCATAGGGTCTCGATCTTCTTTCCATATACCCAAAGAAGATTTAATTTCACATATTGATGGAAAAAAGACATTCGCTGTCGGATATTTAGTACCCGAGAACATCAAAGTCAGCTCATAAAACAAACTCAACTTATCACAAATGCTTGAACCTAATTCCCAATCTCTTTCAGTTGGCAAAGTTTTATATTGGGTTTCTCTTTGCTTTAAACGTTTGAAAACTTCCTTGTAAAGAATAGCGACTTTCAACATTAGATATGTCGAATTCCAACGTGTTTTGCAATCAAGAGGTAACTTTTTTGAACAATCTATTGCTAAATGACGAGCAGCTTCCTCAAACTTTTCTACTCTTTTTTGTGTTCCCGTCCAAAAAACAACACTCTCTCTAATTCTTTCGATTCCTTCACCAATGACAGATAAACCATCTTGAACTATTAAGTTCAATATGTGCGCACAACATCGCATATGAAACAACTCCCTACCTAGAATCAAAGAGCTTAAAGACAACTTATCCAATAAATAGTGAATCATTAAATCATTAGTGCTGCAATTATCAACTGTTACTGTTGATATCTTTCTATCAATATTCCAATCACACATTGATTGATATAACACCTCAGCAAGAACTTCAGCAGTATGTGGAGAAGGTACATAAATAAACCTAGTAAAAGTACATTTGATAAAACATTCAACATATTAAAGTGGCAATTAATAAAACAAATTTTGAAGTATACCTCATTATTCGGCTTTGCATTTCCCATTTCTCGTCAATTAGATGTGCGGTAATTGACATGAAACCTTTCTTTTGATTACCTGATGTCCACATATCCGTGGTAATTGCAATCCGGCTTTGATTTTTCTCCAAGATCCTTTAATAAATCAAAGATATAAATTAAAAGGCAATTAAGTAATAACTAATTATATTGAAACCAAATAATTAATGAAACATACCCCATTGTCTTTTCTTTTTGAAAGTCATAAATCTTCAAAATATCACTCTTTAAGGTATTTCGTGATGGAACCTTAAATAAAGGTTGTAGTCCGGTCACAAACTTTCTAAATTTATGATGTTCAACAATCACAAGAGGATATTCATGAACAATAACCATCTCGGCTTGATCTTTCCTTGACTTGTCGGGATCAAAGTTTAAACAAGTTAGATTTGTTTGTCCGTCGGTTGTTTTTTGTCCCATCCCCAATACTTGTTGACGTATATCTCTTTGGTTTCGTTTTGGACAAAATTTGTTATAATGATCAAGTAAGTGGCGTGTTCCATTCTCACTCTTAGCTCCTAATTTTCTCTTGCAATAGTGGCACTCCGCCTTGTCTTCACCATTGATCGTCATCTTCTCGAAGTGGTTCCATACAATTGACGTAAGTTTTCGCTTCCTAGAACCCATGTTGCTATCATCATTTTGGGTTGGGGTTTGGGTTTGCTCTCCTGTGGTTGTGTGTGATGGACCTTCATTGCTTGTATTTGGTGAAGATTGGTTCATACAGTTATTGCTATCGGCTTGTGAGTTATCACCCGGAGATGTTTGTGGTTGTTGTGTGTGTCCTTCCATAAATCCTACGAATAATTATGAAAATGAAAATGTTCTTAGCATCGCAATCAAAACACAAAGCATGCTTCACAACAGTCAATGCACTTAATACAATACACTTATACACAAGCATGCTTCACAACAGTCAATGCACTTAATACAATACACAAGCATGCTTCACAACAGTCAATGCACTTAATACAATACACAAAGCATAACTTACAACCGTCAATGATCTAATAGAATGAACAATGAGTTAGTGAGTGTTGACCTAACTGCAGAATGGGGAACGGGCGAGATGCGCGGCGGCGACTGCAGAATGGGGAACGGGCTGTGCCTACTCACTGCAGAATGGCGAGTCCGGCGACTGCAGAATGGGGAACGGCGACTGCAGAATGGCGAGTCGGGCTGTGAGATCAGAGATGCGCGGCGGCGTGCGGGCGGGAGGTTGTTCTAGGGTTAGGGTAAATGGCCAAATGGGAAAGTAGGAAACTGGTTTTAAACGGGTATACGGGAAAATGGGTTAGGCAGCCTTATTGGGAAAATAAATAATAAATAATATATTATATATAAATATAAAAATTATATTTAATTAAACGGGTTTTAAACGGGTATACGGGGCGGGTATACGGGGCGGGTACAGGCTATACCATACCCGCCCCGAACCCGATTAACTTAAACGGGGAAACCCCGAACCCGGACCCGTCCCCGATTAAGTGTCCCCGAACCCGCCCCGTTCGGGGCGGGTTTCGGTTTTCCCCATCGGGTTTGGTTTTTTTTGCCATCCCTACAACCAAGTCACTCAACTTTCAGTTTGTCTCAATTAGGTCACTTAAATTTCAATTTGTGTTGTAAAACGAGAGGGACAACTGCTATATTATCGTAAGTGATACATTTATTGATAAAAAAGTAGAAAAATGTTGGTTTTAATGACGTTTAAGTTATTTATAAACATAAAATATAAAGGTAAAAAACATAGTATTAGAACATTTATTGAAAGTTGAGGAACCTAATTGAGCTAAAATTGAAAGTTTAATGACCTAATTGAGACACATTGAAAGTTGAGTGAATTAATTGAGACAAAATTGAAAGTTTAGTGACATAATTGAGACAAAATAAAATACGAGTGAGTTAATTTGAACAAAATTAAAACTTGATTACTATTCTATGAAGTTATCCCTTAAAAGAACCGTGGTTTCCTAATGGTTTGAAAGTTGTAAGACCTTTTGTTTTAAACACTTGTACCATATGCTTAAATTAGTGTAAAACTCTTAAAATTAAGAGATTTGTGTAAAGACTATTTTACTCTTCCTATATGTATTGTAATATAGTATAGATACAGATATAGATTAATATTAAATATATATTTTAAAAATTATATAAATGGCAAGCTCGTTTAGGCTCGCGAGCCGGCTCGAGCTCGATAAGTGAAGCTCAGGCTCATTTATTAAACGAGCTTACTTTTAGGCACGAGCTCGGGCTCGATTAAGCTCGGCTCGATCGAGCTTTTTAACAAGCCGATCTTGAGTAGCTCGCGAGCAGCTCGGCTCGTTTGCACCCCTAGGTACAGGTACGGAACCGGTATTTCGTGCAAAATTCGGAAAATATCGGTACCGTATCGATACCGAAAACTCAAAACTTGATACCAATCGATACCAGTACCGAAAACGCTCATTCCTAAAAGCTAAAAGGTACCAGGTGTCTAAGACACAACATGTATCATTGTTACCATTTACATATGATCCCAATAGCTTACACATCAACCATATATTTCATGTACATATTAAACTTTTATGATGTAACACTATGTCAAGATAATTATTGTTAGGTATAATGATAATAGAGTGAACTCGCTTTTGATCCCTGTGGTTTCCTAAAATTATCGATTTTAGTCTAGTAGCTTATTTTAGACTTTATGGTATAATAGTTTCATTTGTGATTTGACTATCAATTTTAGTTGAACCCGCTAGCAGCATCCAGTCAACCATTGCTTAATACAACAGTGAGTGGGTTTTATTTTATTTATTTTTTATTTTTTTGTATTTTTCACATACTTTTAATCAAAATCAAAATAGAAAATATATTTCCCTGATTTGAACGTAACATTTCAAATCGTTCCAACCCTAAAATGCCGATGCTTCAGGTGCTCCATCGGTCGAATAACTTCGTCATCAACAAATTACAATATCTTGAATGCTTAAACTATGAACATCAATATGTGGATATGTCACCTATGAAATTTGTCATCAACGATTTATAATCGACAACAAGATGTCGCCAACAAGACGGACCAATAGGAACTGCCTCAGCCTAGTCATCTAGTAAGCCTGAGTTTTTTAAATACATATTAAAAAATATGTATCCTTAATGTTTAAACCTAATTACTTTATTTTATATATATATATAATCATCATCATCGTACTCAGTATATCCCACCAATAGTAAATCTATGGTAGGGTCTGAGGAGGGTAAGATGTAGGCAGCCTTACCTCTACCCCGTAGGAATAGAGAGGCTGCTTCCGGTGAGACCCTCGACTCGATAGTAGTTTTGCATCAAGCCTTGGGCATAAGGCACATAACACTCAACCATCGGCACACCGGTCGGTTGGTGTATGTACCCTTGTTTTTTGGCTATCAATGCCACCACATGATGCCTGATTAACCTTCCGCCACTTTTAACGTTATTTTCACGAGATTAGTAAAATAACATCAAAATTAGTGCAATTTCACTTTTGCCCACCCAATGATTCACACATATATATATTATATGCGGGCACCGCAAGCAAGGCGTTATATATATATATATATATATGGCAAGTATAAAATAAAAACCCTACCCACTTAAGAAAACTCTTGGAAACCCAACATGTGCTCTACAACACTCCACATCACCATATCCATCTTAACCATGTTTTATCTAGAAGGGGCAAAATAGTCCAATGAATTTATGACCTGCATCCCATAAATTATCTTCTGATCCTAGATTATATCCAGCCGTATTGTTGATTTGACCTTTGATTTCATAGTTAATTTAAACTTAACCACCTAAACTTATCTCATTACTCCTCATCTTTTCTCCCACCCCCTCCAAAACCCAATTAGCTCTTGCCGAACATTGAATGAGTTTCATCCCTCAGAGTATTTAATGAGTTTCATTTAATTCGTAATCATGGATCCCTCGCATGCTTTTTCAACATCAAATGATCTGCCGCTGGACATCCTTGAATAATATCCAGGTTATTGTTTTCTTTTATTATTTCATTAGGTTATTGACCCGTGTACGACATGGGTGAAAATATAGAAATCATTAGCTAAAGACATATAGTTTAAGATAGACAAAAGTTTTCGTTATATGTTTATTGGAGGAATTACTTGATATAACTGCAATTCATATTCATATGTAAAGAAAGTATTAAAAACAGTTAAAAAATAAAGATTAGGTACAATAAAAAAAGTTTAGATACAAAAATTATTCATAAAGGAAATATTTCAAAAGCTAGTTACATCATAAAGGAAATATTTCAACGGAAAACTTTTCCATCAAGTTTGAAAATACCAATTGTTTCCATAAAGGGATGATTTGCCCCTCGAGTATGCACCAATCTTTTTAGACATCAACATCACCAAGTAAACGATGTGTTTCTAATACATTGATATGCCAGTGTGTAGAAAAAATTAATCTGTAGGTGTGTAAAAAAAATAATTAACATATAAACACAAACAAAACTTGATTGACATCAAAACAATATGCACTAAATAGCGGCCAGCCTAAAAATAAATGTAGCACGATTTAGAAAAAAATATGAACCAAACCCGCCCGTTAAATTAACATAGAAACTAAGAATACATGAATAATGAAATTGGCTATAAAGTTTGAAAATAGTGTAATTTAAAACTCGTTTCAAACCGAACTCATTCTAATCACAACCTTCTTTTGCCCGAATCAATTTGATAATCTTTTAAAACAACCCACATCAACCCGTACTCAATTCAATCATACCTGTTACAACCCGAACTCATTTTACTCAAAATTATCAGTCATAACAGCATTATGTGATGTTGTACGTCCATGTTAGATATCTTTGGAGTAGCATGAACTCCAACAGTAAGCGATATCTACATCAGTTCCCTAGAAACTGCAACAAATCAAATAAATTACATCTTTATATAATTAGTAATAAATAGCATGCAGAACCCTCAGATTATGCAACGTTATTGTAAATTAGACAAATAATTACGCAACGTTGCTGTAGATTAGACAAATAGTAAATTAACTAAGGATAGTAGATGTAAGGTTAAAATCATAGACCAAACTTGTTACTGCATAGGGGTGTGCCAGAAACAGGTCCGAAAAACTGAACTGAAAAAAAAAAAACCCGACAGTTTGGTTTTATGTTTTTGTAAAAAACCAAACTAACGATTTTGGTTTTGCATGTATAAAAACTGAACCGAATTTCTAGATTTTTATTTGTTAGTTTAATTAATTATAAGAATTCAATTAAAATATGGTGGAGTTGACTTTAGAAAACGTTTTTGAAGAAAATCAAATTAATAGCCTATATAGTAAAGTCAACACCAGAAAAGGATAGTAACTGTACCTAGTGAATTTAGATTCCGCCTCTTTGAGGTTATGGTTTTTGATCCGTGAACGCAGTTGCATAGACTTTCGTTGTATGTATATGATATCAGTTTCGACCCGCTTTTGAAGGATTATCATTGACATTTGTTTACTTTGGATGTCGGTTTATAAAAGCGACGATCTAAGCAGTAACCGAATGCTCATCATACTAAAAGCCAACACCAGAGAACTCACCTCTGCGAAGAAAAGTACACGTAGAAATAGGACACCGGGAGTTGAAACAAAAGCAAAGTAGTTGTAAACGTAGATATAGAACAAATTGTAGTTACACAGACATGATAACGTTTAATAAAAAGGACAGAGGTTGAGCAAGATTTTAATTTCTAATTTTCTAAAATACTAATATAGCAAAAGTAAAGTAATCCAAATGCTATCACAAGCTCAATTCACATCTAGAAAGCATAAATTTAAATAATATGCACATTAGAATAAGACGGTCCGTAGTGAATTAAAAAAATACTAACGGAAGAAAGAAGAGAGCGGCAGTACGCGACGTTAATGTTAAAAATGGCTTCAGATAACACCCTTAAATTGCCTGGCAACAAAACATACAATGAATCTAAATTTTTAATACATTATTTAAATTTTAAACTCAATTTTTTTAGGAGCAACAGCAAACTTACCATGAAGATCGACACCTCATCGATACCTATAATAGTTGTATACAGCAATGTTGTTTGGAATTGAAGATTGGAGAAGACAAGAAGGTATGTGAAATCGATCGATTAGATGACAGTGAAGGTTGATCAGCGATTGAAACTGGAAGAAAGAATATGATGAAAATTAGGCGTGAGATCGGGTGATTGTGAAGGGAGAGAAAGGGATGAAAATTAGGGTTACAATTAAAACATCCCTTACAAAACTCATTTTATTTTTTGAATTATTTTATTGTTAAGAAATTCTATGATGTGTTATTATTTATGGAAGATAGTAAATTTATTCAACACAAATATGCCATATGGACATAGAATGAAATTTTTTAATAGTATATATAGATATAGATTTTTGTACTACCAAATTTCAATCTTGGTTTTTATTTTTTTGCAGGTGAAAATCATGTGGTTGTTTCGTCTCTTTTATATGTGAATCCAGTTTTCCAAGTTAATTGCAACTCTCCTGTTCTTTCTCGGTCACATGAATCCGGAGGTTTGTTTTTTTATGTGTGTTGTTCTGTATTTTTATGTTAGTTGTTTATGTTGCACTACTAATGTGTTATAATTAGTTTTTTTGTATTTTTTTTAGTATTTTTACCCCTTAGTGACAATTTACATTTTTTAGTGTTTTTACATTTTTACTGAAACTTTATCTTTTAGTGACAGTTTATAATTTTTACCTTGTAGTTTTTTTGTCTCACAACAGGTTTTAATTAGTTATTTTACGTATTTTATGTTAGTTTGTTTATGTGTCACAACAGGTTTAATTAGTTTTTTTTAATGTTTTTTTGGTATTTTTGTCATTTTGTACACAACTTATGAAAATGGATTAGTATCATCACTATGTATAGCTAATTTTGTCCTTTTTTGACTTTTTTTTTCAAGATACCCATGAGTCCGAGGGAGACAATTTCTTTCATACTCCAAACGGAACCACGTTTGGTGTCCTGATGTTAGTGCCCCACCTAAAACCGGCGATTGGTGCTACTTTCAATAGTTGGGAAGAAGTTCTTCGGTTTTACAAAAATTATGCCTTTAAGGCTGGTTTCTCAATTCGAAAAGGACAGACCAAGAGATGGAAGAATGTTGTTACACATAAGTATTTGAGGTGTAATAAAGCTGGCAAACCACATGGTAAACGTAAATTTGACACGTTATGCGAGAGCTCCTTGAAAATGAGGCAGTGTACATTTTCCGTTACCGATTGTCCAGCAAGCATTACGTTACAAGTATGCGAAGAAACGTCCGTGTACAATGTCATAAAGTTATGTGAAAATCATAATCATCCTTTAGTTGAAGAGTACAACAAAGATTTAACCAAGATATCTCGAAAGCTCATGTTCTCAAACCAACAGTTTATTCACCAAATGAGTTTAAATAAAATTGGTCCTACTATAGCTCATCGTTTGCAAGTTTTAATGAAAGGCGGTCACCATAATGTTAACGGACAGATTTCAAGAACTGGTACAACTCTATGGGGATACATATTGGTGACCGAGACTCGCAATTAGTTCTGGACCGCTTGAAGGATCGTTGTGAAAGTTTACCAGATTTTTATTTTGACTTCGTTGTTGAAAAAGGGAAATTGAAATCGGTCTTTTGGGTCGATGAAATATCGAAGATAAGTTATCAAGCTTTTGGGGATGTAATTGCTTTTGATGCTACTTATAAAACCAACAAGTCTTTTGTTAATTTAGTTAACATTTTCTTAACCTTTTACAATTTCTGTAACTTTTTCATTTTTGCGTAACTGTTACATTTACTTGTTTGCATTTTAGGTACAAAATGATATTTGTACCCTTTACCGGTGTTGACAACAACAAGAGATGCGTCACATTCGGTGCCGGGTTGTTAAGTAATGAAACCATAGAATCATATAAATGGGTGCTTGAAGCTTTTATTAAAGTTCATGGGAAACAACCACAGCTTGTTTTAAGTGATCAAGATCCCGCTATGAAGCTAGCAATTTCCCAAGTTATGACTCAATCCCGCCATAGGCTTTGCATGTGGCACATTATGAAGAAATTACCTTCCAAGGTAACACACTGTGAATTAGTGTTTGGTTAGTCATAGGCTTTTTGCATGTCTCAATCGTGCTCTTCGTAATGTTCTAATGTTTGTTTTGCTTTCTTTTAAACGTGAATCAGATTTCTAGCGATCTTTTAGATAATACAAACATCCGGGCTAGGATTCATCGGTTGGTTTGGAATGTGTTTATCAAGCCTTCTACGTTTGAATCTAGATGGGAAGAGCTGATGGAAGATTTTGGTTTGCAAGAGCACGGCTGGCTAAAAGAGATGTACGCAATTAGGGATCAATGGGTGCCGGCTTATTTTAGAGACATTCCCATGTGTTGTTTAATGAAGACCACATCAAGGTGTGAAAGCTCTAATGCCTCCTTCAAAGTTGACTCATCCAGCGCGAACACATTTGTTCAGTTCATATTGTGTTTTGAAACAAGAATGGATAGTCAACACTACATGCAAAAATTGTGCGGATACAAGACATTCGAAGTCTCCTTTAAAGATGAAACTGGTTTGCCCATAAAGAAACATGCCTTTGATTTATACTCAAACAACATATTCCAGGAAGTTCGTAAGGAAATATTCAAAGAGAAGTTTTTTTGTTATGTATCCGGCACGGAAGAAGTTGATGGCATACATGTGTATTCTGTTACCCATCTTGATAAAAACCGGGATATCACCAACATTTTCACGGTAAACTCATAACGAATATCTAATAAATGTTAACATTTTTTGGGTTCATGTAACCTATAATTAATTATATTTTTTAATTTAAAACCACATATGTTTTTATATGCTATATCTTTTTATGTGACTAAATCCATTGGTGATATATATTAACAGTTTTTTGGTGTTTGTCTACCATGTAGTTTAACAGTTTTTGGGTTTAGGTAACCTATAATTAAATATATTTTAATGTACTTTAACTTTAATATATGTTATATTTTTTTATATGTTATGTTTTTTATGTGAAAAAAACCATTGCTGATATATATTAACATCTTTTGGTTTTTGTGTAACTTTATTATAAACATTCCTATGTCTATAAATGCATTTTATTTTCTATAATTCAATGCCAACCAAATAGTTATCCATGCTGTCTTTTTGCACCACCGCATGTTGAATATGATAGTAAAGATCATTCGTCTTCCTTTTCATGTAAGAGCTTCACCTGAATTGGATACTTATGCTGACACATTTTTTGTGTTTACCGAGTTAAAAAAGTAGACAAGATCCCTTCCCAATACATTAGTAAAAGGTGGACTAGGGATGTTCTCCCCAAACGTGTATGGGAAGCTCGGTACCAGAATCGGGTTGATAACACCGGCTGTTCCGGTTTTCGGCATGAGATTTTTGAAATAATATCCGACTGTGTTGATGCATTAAGAAGTGACCCTCTTGGTTTGGCTTCACTGGCACGCGAGATCAGAGTTTTGAAGGACCACACATTTCTAGGTAAAGCAGACATGACAAATGCTTCTCAAAATAAGGCAGTGGTGATTGAAGAGTTGATTGGGCGTTAGCTATTGATTTGGAGATGGCAGTCGGGAATCCGGACGTAATTAGAAACAAAGGTACCGGTCACGTTCATTGTATCGTGCGAGAGGCTGAAAAACAAGTTGAAAGGTCTCAAAAACCTCTAAGGTTATGCAATAATTGTAAGCAATATGTGAATGATCATGACTCAAGAAATTGCGAGAAAATCAAGTTGAAGAAACTTGAGGCCGAAAAAAAACGAAAGGAGGTGGAAAAAATAAGGATGGAAGTGGGGAATATGTGAAGGAAATGGTAACAGCTAAACCATTTGCTAAGTGATTTTACTTTTTGATATCATGTGAGCTTTGATTTAGAAAAGTTGATCCTCTTTTGTAATAGTATGTAACTAAAAATGAATCAACTACATGCATCAATGTGTTTTAAGCCCTTGTTTTTTTTTAATATTGTGTAACTCTAGTTGACCCCCACTTTTTGTAATGTTATGTGACTACAAAGGATCAACTAAATGCATCGATGTTTTTAAGCCCTTTTTTTTTGTTTTGTAATATTATGTAGGGTTATGTAACTCTAGTTTATATGAATCAAACTTGTTTTTGGTTTATAATTTTATTTATCTATTAATAAACATTTTTCCACTTGTTAACTCATGGTTGATGTGCATTTAAAAAGTAATTTTTTTTTAAAAAAAATGAGGTACATTTTCCACCACAAGTCCATATCATACACTACTAGGAGACAAAAGAGACATGTAAAAGTGTTACATTGAAAACGAAAGAACAAATTGTAACTCTAACGTCTTATCATTACAACATTACCACAAAATTTAAAGACATTAGACGTTACAATAAACCTAAAACAACAAACCTCCGAAAGAGATATGTAAAAGTGTTACATTTAAAACAAAAGAATAAATTGTAACTCTAACGTCTTATCATTAAAACCTTACCACAAAATTTAAAGACATTAGATGTTATAATAAACCTAAAACAACAAACCTACGAACCTAAATTACCAAAGTAAACATAAGAAGACATCCATGAAGCATGATAATAATAAGAAGCACGCTTACCCTATCGGTAAAGCGCGCAACAGTAACATGAAAAACGACTACCCATCAGACGGAGTGTTGGGTGCCGCCCAAGTAACATTACTAGAATCATGTGTAACACCCCGGCTAAAGCGGAAACGCCTGAGTGTGACGCACAGATTGCTCAAACACACGTGACACTATTAGGTGACCATAATAACATTATTTCATTTAAATCATCATGTAACACAAGTTTATCAAATATTACAAATTGTAAACAAATAAATAAACGAAACGGTAAATTGTTCTTTGAATATCCTATAAGCATGTTATGTGTCATTCAATACTTCATCCTCAAATCACGGTACCTGTAATATATGTATAAAATACGGTCAGCTATAAATATAGCTGGCGAGACTTCCACAGTTTGATATACTACGTAAAAACCATACAATTCCATGAACTTGTAAAATGCGCAAGTAAGGGTTCTTTACACTCGATGCAATGGACCTGAGTGTAAAGAACAAACGAAGGTCCTTTCCAGTTGGGGCTACCAACGTACTTGGATATGAGGTCCCTTTTCCACTCGATAAAAATGGACCTGAGTGCAAAGGGGGGCGTATGATCATACTTATTGAGGCAACCACTTGAAATCCACGTATATAACAAATAAGCAAGTAAGCATACAAGTCCATGATATAAATTGTAATTTGTAAGCAAAGTTGTAAATCTTGAAATTTAATAATGGATACATATGCTACCCCAAAATATGAAAACATTTAAAAAAGGGGTTGTGAAAACTCACCTCGAAATCGAAGATAACTTGAAATATAAACCGTAAGCATAATAATGAAACCGAAGCAACCGAAAGTACTTTAAAGAATCCGAAACATTTGAACTTCTCGAACTATAAATAAAATAAATACGAATATTTAAAGACCAAACTAACGGGATTATTAAAGTTAATTATTGATTTGGTTTTAGGAGTTAAGCATTATTTAATGTAGCTTTTATTATTTTATGGTATTTTTATATTATAATAATATTTTAAGTTAACGAAAAGGTAACAAACGAAACGTATTTTATAATATTATTTTAAGCGTAATGGAAATCTAATGATTTGAATTATTTTAATATCATAATTTTAAACACTAATATGAGAGTTACAAAGCACTGATTTTATCTTGGAAAATTAATTATGTTATTGGTTTAAACTAACGAATTATAATCTAATGAATTGTGGTTAACGGATGAAAGTTAATGAAACTAACATTAATGAATTAAAGTTAACGAAGCTGATATTAACGAATTATAAAACTATCTTTAATGGTTTAACAATTTAAAAGAAGCTATAGAATTAAAGTAGCGAAAATACAATTAATTTTACGATTATCGAACATGGAAGTTAGGTTTTAGTTGAAAATAATAAATTATAATTTACCAAAAATTTTATCTAGTTTTTAAAAAAACAATTTGAATTTAAAATGATTTTTAATGGTTTATTTGATTTATAACAATTTTTAATAGATTTATTTGATTAATTATATTTAATAGAATCTGATTAAAAAAAACATGAGCTCAAGAACAAGCTGACCCGGGTCCTTCCGATCACACATAGATGTGATAACCATTGGACTAGGAGAGTTTGCTTGTTTTAAAACATAAAAGGAAAATATATAAATAACAATATAACTTCATCTTCTTCCTTTTTAACAAAGAAACCCTAGGTTTTTGATTCATCAAATCCATTCCATGTTTGATTTAGTAAGATGAGGGGTTTTGATTCTGGGTTAAAAATGAGTAAAAATTACCAATAAAGATGACGGGATGATGGTGTACCGTAGTCGCCGGAAAACAAACTTTGAAGATCAACTTCGCGATTGCATAGAGTGTGTTAGATTAAAATGATGATTGGGATGAGCTTAGAATGATGTTTAGGGTCTTATTTATAGGATTAATTGCAACGTAAATCGTTAATGGTCGTTAAATGCTTTTGGCCGGAAATCCGGCGAAAATTACGGGATTTGTGATGGATTAGGACGTTATAGTTTAATTAGAAGGTTGTTTTGCGTTTAATATTAAGGTCTACGGTCGTTAAAAGAATTAGGTGGGTCAAACGCGTTTATTACGGAGCGATTTGAGGTAGCCGAAATCTTGCGCCGCCGCCGGAACTGCTCGCCGGGAAAACGAGATGGAAGGGACGGCTAGTTGTTGGTTATTATTATTAAATTATTATATTTTAAATCATTTTACATTTCAGCCCCTTAGCTTTCATGTTTTTTTAAGTTAGGAATTTAATTGTAATTTACAAACTGCTCCTTTAACTTTGATAAGTTATAGAAATGTAATAAAAGTTTAAATGCTTGAAAAGTTTCGTATAATACTCGCATAACTTGGAAACTGTTTAACCTAAAAACTTTAAATCCCGTAGTCTCGTTTATTAATCGACACAATAGCACTTGAACTAACGATAATCGTAAGTCTTCGTCGGGAATATAACATTAAGGATGAACGTGTAACAAAAATTATATCGAAACGAACAACCGAGTCGGTTTAACGAATCCAAATACGTAAGGTAATGATGAGTAAATACATGCAATGAAAATTAATTAATAATATTATAATATATATATAAACAAAACCAAAAATTCGAAATGAGTCGGGTTTTCGGGTTTGAAAAGTAACGAATGTTACATCATGGGCCACAGATGTTTTTAGGAACAAAGAATCTGCAATTTCAGGCCACCAATGTAATGTTCTGGCGGTTGTATCTTACCACAATCAGCGCAAAACCTGTGGCCTGCACGTGGATGTTTGTCGAGAGTAACATGATTGCTCCAATCATAGTTCAAAACCCACTTATCATCAAACGGATCATTTTCATCCCTCAACGGCTCGTTTTCACTTTTCTCGTGCACCTCACTTTTAACCATCTCGAAAAATTTTACATTTCGCACGGGATTACTGACCTCACCCGGTTCCGTCTTGGGAACTATTACATCACCAGATTTTGCTTGTGCAACAACAATCTCGGTATTCTTTTGGCCCACAGATTCACTTTTAACGTTAGTAGCGGCAGCTTCAGCTAACCAATGAGCCGTGGTTTTGTAAAGCCTTCTTGTTGCTTCGTTTGGGACCTCTGAGTTTTTTTTTTGCCCCCCCCCCCCTCGCTAGACGAAGACGGCCCTTTTGCTTTGTATTTTGTGGTCCATGATTTGCGTTTACCCCTAAACATGTTTTACGATACAACTATTGTGAAAGAACCTTTTTTTGTTTGGCATATTGTTTTTTTAAGTTGCAAGGCTCCTAAAATGTGTATCTCCAAAATTTAATTTTGGTAGGTGACATAAAGCATTTTGTAAGTAGGTTGATGCAAACATGGCACTTTTTGTAAGTAAGTACGCCACAATAAAAAACACAAACAAGTACAAAATCTAGTTTCATAGAAAGCTAACTTTTTGATTGCACTAAACTAGTTCTAGTTACATTTAAAAATTAATTTTTGTCACTAGGTTAATCATGTTAACAAAATCATGTAAACAAATTAGGTTTGTTTTAAAAAACACACAGTTACATGTGTTACATGTTTTCTGTTTTTAGAAATACAGTTTGTAAAAAGATTTTTTAATGTAACGAGATTTAGTTTTAGTGGATTTAAAATTGATTAATTTGAAAAACAAACATAAAAAAAACATGTCTTCAAAAAAAACATGTTATCAATAATACATTTTGTGTTTTCAAACAAAAATCCAGTAAAACGGTAAAGCACCATTTTATAGACCCCCTTTTTATAGATTGTACACCTTTTATATGGACCCCTATTTTTAGCATGGAAGGTTTAATCAATTTTTTTCATTTCTAGAACTCCTCATGTGCGTTTATCGGATGGATTGACTAACCCGGGTTTTTTTAGGTCATTTCGTGGTCCATGGAGATAATCCCGGGTTTTTTGAGGTCAAAAAATCAACTAGAGAGTGATAATAAGAGTTTGAGGGCCAACGTCAAGAAGAAGAACAATCTCATTTTCCTCCATTTCCTAACTTTGTTTTTACTAGTTATCAATTAAAACTTTTATGCCTTAAATTTTTTGTTGTTCAACATGGCTTTACATAGCTGTAGTTTAATTGTTAAAAGTATACTTACCAAAGTAGAGGTCACATGGCTTTCACCAGCCACAAATCACATCTTTGCATTTTTAACATGCTTTAAAAATGCTAAATTTTTTTCGTAATATTCAAAAAATGTTATAAAAATTTTATTTATTTTGTTACAAAACATCGTTAAAAAAATGTTACCATTTTTGGTACTTGTTTTTTGCAACAACACAAAATGTGTTATATTATTTTTTGATATTTTTAAACATGAAAAAAAAATGTTACTTGTTATTTTTTTGATAGTTTTTTGGTGTTTTTGTAATGATTTTTTTAACCTCCTACTTTTAATTTACACCTTATAACCCAACAACCCATCAACCCCCCTACATCACATATATAATAGTTTTCTCAACCGATATTCTCATAACACTCCTTTTACTTCTCACCAAAATAAGCATCTATTTACCCAAAAATTATGGTGTTGTGCAAACGTGGCAGGGTTGCTGTCACCCACACTTTGTGGACTGATCGAAACCCCGGTTGTAGATTCTACTCCTGCCCATAACGGTAAAGTACTATTTCTGTAACCTTTTTACATCTTTTTTGAGCATGGAAGTTTGAATCCATTTTTTTTATTTTTGTAGAATTCTATTTTTGTAGAATTCCTCATGTGCGTTTATTGGATGGATTGACCAACCTATGTGTTCACAATCCATGGAGATAATCCCGGGTTTGTTAAGGTCAAAAAACCAATTGGAGAGTGATAACAAGAGATTGAGGGCTGAAATCAAGAAGAAGAACAATCTTATTTTCTCCCTTTTGCTAGCTATGTTTCTACTATTTACTTATTAGGCATCATTTTCGAGACAAAAACACTATGTAATGGTAACTTTGGGGAAATGGTAACTTTAAGATTTAACCCTACCCTACCTTTTTTAACCCTAATTAATGATGATAAAGATGAACTTCATAGCTTTCATATACAACTTTTATGTATTTAATTGTTAAAAAGTACACATTTAGCAAACTACAGGGGTCGCATCTGGGCATTTTGTCACCAGCCACACATCACATCTTAATTGCTTTTTTATTAAGGCCAGATCACCTTTTTGTCAGGTAACAGGTTTTAGATTCCTGACACAACCTTCCATCATCCCTTTATCTAACTTAATTATTAACTAACAAACAAGATAAACAGGATTTAGCAACAAAGTTACATTAAACAAACTACGAGAACAAACTACATCACAAGTAAAAAAACACTTACATTAAAACACCACAAAACAAAAACAAAAAAAAAACAAAAAAACAAACAAACAATAACCAATGTTTTTATCACACAAAAATACATGTCCATTAGATAATAACATCAACCAACACCAAGAAAATCAATCACCAAGCACATTAACTTAAGCAAGCGCTTTCGTCTTCACTGCCCCTCTTAACATGTTTGCTTGTGACAACAACTTCGTTGCAATCTTTTTTCCCAGTCTACCTAGCTGCCCCTTTTTCTTCATGCCATTCTTATCAAAACCACACTCGAATGTCTCATACATACCCATGAACATTTCCAGGTGTCTCATAGCAAATACCGCCGAGTCCACCAAATTTCTTCTTGTTGCCCAAGAGATGAGAATTCTTAGAATATTCAACTCCTCAATTTCTTTCGCCTTCTCATGAGCACAACTATATAAGTAATCAACAAACAAATGTTTTTGTAACAGAAACAAACAAACTCAATTTAATGTAAGTTTGATATTTTTTAACTGCCCAGTTTGCTAAGTATAAAACAGTTTGATAAATTTTAAAAGCTTACCAACTTGTACGGTGTGTCCTTTCCCTCATATGTGGAATGATCCCTCATTCTTGCTAGCGGCCACATGTCGGCGAGGTGGTCAATGATATTGATGGCTGGAGTCTTCAACTCAAAAACAACCACGTAGTACATTTCTTGTTCAAACAACGTGAAAAAAACCATATCAAAATCGTTGATCCCCCCGGCACCTGAACTCTTCTTGATTGCGCGGTTCATGTTTTTTTCAAATTCCACCCGCCTCTCGGTCGCAGATGAAACTGAGTTATTTATTATCCAATTGTGTCGAAGCATGAAATGAATCTGACCTGATCCATGACGATGTTTCCACGGATTTTCGAGATGAACGAACCACGTCTTGATCTTCTTCTCCGGTTGCTTGAGACCTGCAATGGCTTTTTGGGGGTGTGGAGGTGACCGCTAAGAAATCTCGAGGATCTCTTGTTCACAGACACAAAAATATGGTGGTGGCTCTTATTGAGAATGACCAACCCCTAATAAGGAGGTGGAGACCTCCTTATATAGGGAGCCTCATGGCCACCATCATGGTACCCTAATGGGCCTAGCCCAGTTAGGGTTACCTCCACAAAACCCCCTCAGCCCAATAACATTGTATTAGTCCATATAATAAAATAAGCCAAACATAATAAATTTAGGGTCGTAAAACCGGGTTTAGTACCATACCCCTACAAGCCCCCCCAAGTCCAGCGTTGCTCCTGGGCGCGCAAGTGTTTAGGTGGAGCGCTGGACTTTATGAGGTGTGTTAGGGCGTGAGGCGGTTTTTTCCCTTTTCTTCGGCCTTATCTTTATTGTCTTTGAGTTTTGGGAGGTTTTCTTCATGATGGTGACGTGTTGTGGTTTTTATGATAATGATGGTGCACTAGCATGAATAAGATATAGCACGCCGAATAATAAAAGCCTGCGCGCGAGGCGACTTACGAGCTATGAGAATAATAAAGCTTGCGCGCGAGGCGACTTATGAGCTATGAGAATAATAAAAGCTTGCGCGCGAGGCGACTTACGAGCTATAAGAATAATAAAGCTTGCGCGCGTGGCGTCTTATGAGCTATATGAATAATAAAAGCTTGCGCGCGAGGCGTCTTACGAGCTATAAGAATACTAAAAGCTTGCGCGCGAGGCGTCTTATGAGCTAAGAATAATAAAAGCTTACGCGCGAGGCGTCTTATGAGCTATATGAATAATAAAAGCTTGCGCGCGAGGCGTCTTACGAGCTATAAGAATACTAAAAGCTTGCGCGCGAGGCGTCTTACGAGCTATATGAATAATAAAAGCTTGCGCGCGAGGCGTCTTACGAGCTATAAGAATACTAAAAGCTTGCGCGCGAGGCGTCTTACGAGCTATATGAATAATAAAAGCTTGCGCGCGAGGCGTCTTACGAGCTATATGAATAATAAAAGCTTGCGCGCGAGGCGTCTTACGAGCTATAAGAATACTAAAAGCTTGCGCGCGAGGCGTCTTACGAGCTATAAGAATACTAAAAGCTTGCGCGCGAGGCGTCTTATGAGCTATATGAATAATAAAAGCTTGCGCGCGAGGCGTCTTACGAGCTATAAGAATAATAAAAGCTTGCGCGCGAGGCGTCTTAGGAGCTATATGAATAACAAAGCTTGCGCGCGAGGCGTCTTAGGAGCTATATGAATAACAAAGCTTGCGCGCGAGGCGTCTTACGAGCTATGAGAATACTAAAATCTAATTTAGCTAGTTAACGTAATTTAAAGAGTCTGTGGGTTCGATATCCGGACTTACTTAGCTGTATTAGAGTCGACCGGTACACTTGCCGGTTAGTAGTTTTAGTTAAGTTTAAGAGTCTAGAATTTATATTACTTGGTGTCTAGATTAGCGTGCTTTTATATAACTACTTTTAGCACATAAGTCAGTATCCGATACGCTCCTTATGGTATAAACACATGCAGTAAAATTTTAGCGTTAAAAACCTAAAAAAATAATTCATCAAATTAACATATAAAAAGATTAACATGTAAAAGAAAACAATATATTTAACATGATGTTTATTTAGTTAGCAACCCCGGGCACCGGAAAAATTCAAACGTTATCGGTCCCGAGCATTGAGGCGGTAACTCGACACAAATTCGGTTGATTTTGATTACGCTTGTTACAGTATTGGAGCTACAAAACGAAGAAATTTATAAAAATTAAGGTGGACCAATGGCAAATTGTTTATTTGGGCGTTGAGACAGTGAGTCTACGCGAATCTGGTCGGTCTCCGTCAGCTTCGTTATAGCACCGAAACTAAAAAAAAATTGGCGTTTTGTCTGTTTCCTATACGTTCGTTATGATAACTGAACTAAATAAAACAAAAAAAAAATCACAAATTAATATGTTGTCGTCAAGTGCCCAATAAAGCACTTGCGGCACCAAAGTTATATATATATATATATAGGGAAGGTTTCAATTAAGAACCCCTTTGAGTTTTAAGAACTCGAAAAAACTCAGTGTAACGATTTTTTTTTTTGAATTTTTTTACACATACGTAATATATGTAAGTTACATACACGTAAAAAAATTACAGAATTTTTTACGCATCGAGTCGACTTTTTACACATGTGTAACGGACCTAAAAGTTAGTGTAACCACTTACATATTTATTCTCTTTCCTACTTTGACTTTTTTGCCAGATTTAATCTTAATCATATATTTCAATCCATTTAATTAAATGTGTGGCCTAGAATTGTATTTTTAAGTTCTTAAAATTTAACATGGTTCTCAAAATATCCCTCACCTATATATATATATAGTAGTAATTTGTTATATAGTAATAATAATAATAATGCATTTCTGTAATTATTTTAGGGTTAAGTTATTATACAAATAGGGACAAAAATAAGAAAGATAAGAATGATTTGTAGCCACATAAAAGAAACCCCTCAAAGAATTTTTAAAAAATTAATAAAAAAATCATAACTCAAAATTTAATAAAAAATAAAAAGGTAAAAACATAAAAATAATTCCACCGTCTTTCTCGTTATTAAAAAAAAAACACAATGTTGAGGGAAAAATATCATTGTGTCTTTTTGTTTATCGTTGTGGTTTATGTTTATTTTCGTCTTGATTGTGTATTTTTCCTTGACAATGTGTCATTTTTTCTTGATATTGTGTTATATTTTGTTCGACATTGTGTTATAATTTGCGATCTATTATGTCTTTTGCTCATTTTCGTCATTGTGTCTTTTCGACGTTTTTTTTGAACAGGGATGAAGGGGAAACATTTTAGTGTTTTAAAATTTTTGATTGAGTTATGATTTTTTATTATTATTTTTTGAATTTGTTTTAAGAGGTTTTTTGTGTGGTCATAAATCTTTCTCACATTTATAATTTTTATCCATTTTTATTTTAATTTTTTCCATTATTTTATATTGATTGCATATAAAATAATAAAATACAAATTTAGGTTATTTATATTAAATTAAACTGAAGATAAAAAAACATAACTTACCTTTTTAAGTCATGTGAAACTCGTGGGAATAACTTTATATATACATTTAAGTTAGGCATATTATCCATTATAATATTCCAAATTGAATGATAGTAACTTCTTAACTTCATTTGTAGACAAGGCTAAATAGTAAATTTCAAGATTAGTACCTATATATATCATATAACCATAACCATAACCATAACCATAACCATAACCATAACCATAACCATAACCATAACCATAACCATATATAACCGAGCTCCGACTTATGATCCCATAATCACAAATCCTAAACCCTGAAAACCAAAAATGCCGATGCAACAATATCAAACCCAAGGCCGCAACGAGGTCATTGACTCGATTACTAACTCGGTCACTGACACTTCCACACGGTTAGCAATCGTTCGAATCTCCAGAATTCCACCCATGTTGAAAGAGACACACGACTACGAGAAATATATTGTTCCAAAGGTTGTCTCCATTGGTCCATACCATAATGGGAATATCCGAAACTTGAGTTGGTCGAGAAACTCAAGCCTATTTTCACGACGAAGCTCGTTGAAAACAACAAAGAGACCCTAGAAAGTTTGTACAGTAAGCTTGAAGAACCAGATACGGTGCGAGAATTAAGAAGCTTCTATGAAGAAAACTCGACAACCAGGTTTAGCGATATGGACTTTGCTAAGATGATGTTGTTGGATGGCTGTTTAATCTTGTATTACATTGAATACCTTCTTAGCGGGTTACTTGAAGATTGTAGAGAGCTAAACAGCCACCAGATTGTCTTTATTCGTCAAGATTTGTTCTTGTTGGAGAACCAGATTCCTTTCAAAGTTCTAAACGAGGTGACCATGTTGATGAAAATCAATACCGATTTTCACAAGAAATTAAAAGGGTTAATGAAAGGTAATATTCTGGCATATCGGAAGCCAAAAATAAACTTGTTTGAAACAATGTTTGGTTGCCTAGATGATCAGTGCTTTCTAGAGGAGCGAGACATGGAATTAATCGGCGACAGTAAACCAGATCATCTTCTCCAATTTCTTCATCGTGATCTTACCAAAATGCTAAATTTCCCATGATTAGATTGGTAGGTGGAAACAATTACTCATAAAATGGATGGAATATCAGAGAAGATCTTCTTGTTATTTTTTGTGTATTATCAAAGGTAAATACAATATGGTATATATGCAAAAGACTAGCAAGTAAAATAAGGAAATAGCCAAACATAATGGCTGAAATTAAGGGAAATCAAAGGAGTAAAATAAGGGCAGTAATAGTGCCAGTGATTTCGTTCCTAATATTCCCCCTCAAGTTGGAGCGTGTAAATTTCTAACGCCCAACTTGTCGAGAAGAAAACGAAGTTGTTGAGTCCTCAAGCCTTTTGTAAGGAGATCGGCAATTTGCATTGTGGTTTCGATTTGATGAGGTTGTACTTCACGTGACTCCACATGCTCTCGAACAAAATAGCAATCCATCTCAACATGTTTGGTCGTTCATGAAAAACGGGGTTGTTGGCAATGTGACGGGCGGCCTGATTATCACAGAATAAAGGGGTCGGTCCCGTTGGAGCAATGCCGAGTTCTTTTAACAGCCAACGTACCCATAGGACTTCACTAACGGTTGATGCCATGGACCTATATTCCGCTTCGGCCGAAGACCGGGAGACGACAGATTGTTTCTTTGTTTTCCAAGATATTGGAGCGCCACCAAGTAAAAGGAGATAACCGGTTCGGGATCTTTTTGTGTTCGGACATCCTAACCAATCTGAATCACAATACGCGGTGAGAGTGGTTCCTCCCATTCGCGGTAAGAGAACCCCTTGTCCCGGTGTGGCCTTGAGATATCTTAAAATCCGATGTACGACATCCATGTGTGTTTGTCTAGGGTCGGCAACGAATTGGCTTAGAATGTTTACCGAGTAGGCAATATCGGGTCTTGTGGCCTGGAGATAGAGTAGTCTTCCCACTATTCGGCGGTATTGGTTAGCATCGACCTTTGCTTCACTTTCAGCTTATCTAACTTGAGGTTTTGTTCAATGGGAAATAAACTTGGTCTACATCCTTGTAGGCCGCAGTCATCAAGAATGTCCAAGGTGTATTTTCTTTGGGTAAGAACCAAGCCCTCGGTGGTTCGAGCTACTTCGATGCCAAGAAAATATTTGAGTCTTCCAAGATCTTTTATACTAAACCTTTTATTGAGTTCATCTTTTGTGCTTTGTATATTTTTAGTGTCGTTGCCAACAATAATCACATCATCTACATAGATAAGTGCTGCCACAAAACTCTGTCCTCTTTGTTGAAGAAATAGGGAGTGATCAGCTTTAGATTGATTAAAACCGAGCTTAAGAAGAGAATTGGTGAACTTTTGATACCAATCCCTAGAAGCTTGTTTTAAACCATATAGAGACTTTCGCAACCGACAAACCCTTGTTTCTCCTTCTTGTGCAAATCCTTGAGGGATATTCATGTATACTTCTTCATCCAAGTCGCCTTGCAAGAAGGCATTGTTATCATCTAATTGGTGGATGTCCCAATCTTTCTTGACGGCAACGGCAAGAAGTGTACGTACCGTTACCAACTTGGCGACCGGGGCGAAGGTATCATGGTAGTCAATCCCTTCCAACTGAGTAAAGCCCTTTGCCACCAGTCGGGCTTTATATTGTTCAACCTCACCGTTCGGTTTGTATTTTATTTTATAGACCCACTTTGAGTCGATGGCACGTTTTCCTTCCGGTATGCTTTCAAGGGTCCATGTACCATTATTTTCAAGAGCACAAATCTCCTTTTTCATGGCTTCCTTCCACCTGTCATCTTTTATTGCTTGGTGAAAATATTTTGGCTCATCTGTGGAATCGATGGCCGCTAAAACAACTTTATGAGACTTTGAAAAATTGTCATAAGAAACGAAATTGGCTAAAGGATATACCGTAGAGGAACTTTGATTTGGCGGGGCGTGCGGAGAGTCGATCGATGGGGGGCGGGGGGGGGGGGGGGGCGGAGCTGCACTTGAAAATCTTGAAATCGTTTGGGTTGACTTCTATTACGTTTAGGACGGGTGGTTTCGGGTTCAGCTATCGGTTGCTCTTCTTGGATTGGCTCATGTGGGCTTTCAAAATGTGAACCCTCTGTTGCTTCAGTGGCATGTGGTTGTTCTTCAGAAGGTGAACCCATAGGAAGCCCATGGTTAGTGGGTTCTATGGGGTTTTCTAAAATTGAGCCCATGTCACCATTTTCTTGGCAGTGCACTTCAGTGTTAATTTCTTGAGATATGGACTTGTGTACATGAATTTCTTCATAATTGGTTGCGAAGTTTGGAGGGTCAAGAAAGTCCTTGGGCCCTGGTTCTTCGATGATTTTATCAAAAATAAACTTTTGCTCATGGAATCTTACGTCCCGAGAGATAACTAACCTTTTGTTTTCCATATCAAATATTTTATAGCTTTTCGTTCCTAGTGGGTACCCAAAAAAATACCCGGTCTCCCTCGTATTTCGAATTTATCCCCTTTTGTCTCGGTGCTTCTATAATAAGCCAAGCAACCAAAAACTTTCATGAAGTTATAGTCGGGTTTTTGTTTAAAAAGAATTTCATACGAGGTTTTGTTACCAACAACTTGAGATGGTAATCGATTAATAATGTATGTGGCCGTTAAACACACTCGCCCCAAAATTTCTTTGGTAAATTAGCCTCAAATCTCAATGCTCGAGCGGTGTCTAAGAAAATGTCTATGTTTTCTTTCCACCACACCATTTTGTTGAGGAGTGTGTGGACATGTGCTTTCTAAAATGATTCCATGATCATTATAAAAAGCAATCATATCTTTGGAAGTAAATTCACCACCATTGTCACACTTGATCCTTTTGATGGATTTCCCAAATTGAGTTTTCACCATATTATGAAAATTTTTCAAATGACTACTTGCTTCGTGTTTGCATTTTTACAAAAAAATCCAAACGGCCCTACTAAAGTCATCAACAATCGTTAAAAAATAACGTGCTCCCGGTAAGAAAGGGATACGGTATTTCCCGGAAATGTCACAATGTATTAAATCAAAGCAATCAACAGTTTTGATCTCACTATTTGAAATAGGAAGTCGTGTGTGGTTTGCTTTTGAGCAAGAATCACACATTTTATTGAAAGAGGTACAATTAAGAAAATCAATTTGAGTGAACTTTTCACCGGAGGCGTGACCCAATCTTTTATGCCACATATCACTTGTTGTCATCATGGCTTGTCTCTCCTTTCCAATCATCCCCATCCGGTACAAACCCCTCTTGCACTCACCCGCACCAATCAAGTTCCTCGTGTACAGCTTCTGCATAACACAAAAATCAGGAAAAAATGTTATGGCGGACTGCAAGTCGTTGCTCAAACGACTTACCGACAAGAGGTTACATGTGAACTTTGGTATATACAAGACTCCTTTTACTTTGGTTCCCCATGGCAACGTACATTCCCCTCTCCCTTCAACGCGTATGGCATCCCCGTTGGGAATAAGAACAGGTGTCTCAATACGATTTTTAGTTTGATTTTCAAGTATATCAATGTCGTGGGTAATGTGTTCGGTGGAACCCGAATCCATTACCCAGTCATCATCGTTATTATACTTACCTGCCATATACGCGGATGGTGTTCTGTCTTCCTTTGATGTACCTTCTACGGCAGCAAAGTGTTTCAAAAACGTTTCATATTGGGTAGCTGTTGTAGGGGTATGGTATTAAACCCGGTTTTACGACCCTAAATTTATTATGTTTGGCTTATTTTATTATATGGACTAATACAATGTTATTGGGTTGAGGGGGTTTTGTGGAGGTAACCCTAACTGGGCTAGGCCCATTAGGGTATCATGATGGTGGCCATGAGGCTCTCTATATAAGGAGGTCTCCACCTCCTTATTAAGGGGTCATGCTCAATAAGAGCCACCACCACTTTTTTGTGTCTGTAAACAAGAGATCTTTGAGATTTCTTAGCAGTCACCTCCACACCCCCGAAAAACCATTGCAGGTCTCAAGCAACCGGAGAAGAAGATCAAGACGTGGTTCGTTCATCTCGAAAATCCGTGGAAACATCGTTATGGATCAGGTCAGATTCATTTCATGCTTCGACACATTACAAGTGCATTGTGGGGAAGGCAATACGGTTTCTATTTCATCCCAGAGCCCTCGTAGCTTGGTAAAGTAGGCTGATACAGAAGAGTCATTTTGGTTTGTAGCGCTGAGCAACCGTTTCAGTTCATAGGCTCGTGGGGCGCTTTCCTTCCCGAACCGTTCAGTTAGATCGGCCCACATATCGGCAGCCGTGGCAGCGTACTTGACGCTAGCCCTGATGTCTTTGTCCATTGCGGTTGTGAGCCACCCCTTAATCATGGCATCACACCGCATCCAGAGCGAGTAATCAGCGGAAGTCTCTTCGGGTTTTTGAATCGAGCCGTCAACGAAGCCTACCTTGTTCTTGGCAAAGAGAAAGTTCATCATCTCTTGAGACCAATCAGCGAAGTTACTGTCGGTGAGGACATCGTTGACGTGCATCTGTTTTGGGTAATCAGATGCATGGATATAGAGAGGAGAGTTGGGGTCCGGAGAGTTAGATTCCGGTGGGGTTTTGTCGCCGGCCATACTTTGTCGGCTAGGTTTTGTGAGTGGGCTGTGGATTAAGCCTGCTCTGATACCATCATAAAATGGATGGAATATCAGAGAAGATCTTCTTGTTATTTTTTGTGTATTATCAAAGGTAAATACAATATGGTATATATGCAAAAGCCTAGCAAGTAAAATAAGGAAATAGCCAAACATAATGGCTGAAATTAAGGGAAATCAAAGGAGTAAAATAAGGGCAGTAATAGTGCCAGTGATTTCGTTCCTAATAATTACAGGCCCACTTTTCCCAATGTTAGGGAGCTTGTGGATGCAGGGATTCATTTCAAGCCAAGCGACAGTATGTCCGTGGCTCATACTAATTTCGTTAAGGGCGGGTGGTGGTTTTCAGCAGCTGTTGAACTCCCTCCAATATACGTGAATGAAATGTGCTCACATGATGATGCATGGGTTATATCGTACGTATGCTTGCTTGATTCTCTTATTCAAGACCCTGAGGACGCTACGGTTCTTAGAAAAGCCGGGGTGCTAGAAAACTCGTTAGGAAGCGATAAAGAAGTTGCGGAATTGTTTAATAAGATAGGCACTGATTTAGTACCAAATTGGTTTGCATATATGGAAGCTAAGGGCGATATACAAAGGCATTATGAAAGTCGGAGCAACGCACTAATTTCCCAACTCAAGCTTTTTTCACTTTTTGGAGTGACATCTCTTTTTCTTAGTGCTATTCAAACATACTTCACTATTTGGAGTCTCAAAAGCGAATGCGATGATCTTTGCAAGTTTTTGAAGAAGAACCATCACTTATGAGCAGCGAGTGATTGAATTGTCGATTGTTGTTATTGTATCTTTAATTATGGTGTGTTATGTTTGATTTGTCAAGTATCAGTATTTATGCTTATTATTTTCTTAAATAAGATAATTGTTTATTCTGAGTGTAACTATATATGTATGTGTAGCTATGATTGTTTAAAATAAATAAAGAGATGAGTTATTGTGATTTATATTGTGAGTACATGCAGAGTCATATCCATTTGTTCAAACTGTTTCTAGAAATCTTGCATCAATTTCATTTGCTTTGTAGGAACCATTTCATGCAAAGTAACACATTTACACACCAAGATAATAAAATGAATGTATTGGACTCATATATTTGGCAATTAGAACTCAGTAATCAAATTAGTACTCATCTAAACCAAAATATACTAAATATATTAATCAACCATAATTAAATTCCGTTAGCAGAAGTAGTCATGGGCTACGGCGGAGGCACGTGGTTCCCGACATGAAGAGTTAGAAGGTGACAACCATGACAAAAGACCTGAAGTTGAGTCAATCAAGTTCAGGTAAACAACAAAGGCATTAGCTAGGGTGTTTATTTTTATCTACGTGCTGATATACATTTTTAGTCAAAATGAAGTCAGGTCAAAACTTGACCCGTCTTAACGTCTCATAATTCGATATATATTTGACCTGAATTGATTTTAAGTAAAATTTATATTAGCACGCAAATAAATATAATCACGTCTCAACGGTATACTCGAAATTTTGTAAAACTCTATATTTTAAAAGTTATTAAAGAAAAACTATATATAAGTGAAATTAGTTATAATAATTAAATACTAAAGAAAAAAGAATAACTAAGTTTGGTCGTCCAAGACGGATTTCGATCAAAACTCGGCGAAGACGGATTTGAAACACTTTTGATTAGCTTAAACAAAACTCGTCTGTGAAAGATGGATTTGGTTTAAAACTTATTTTCGACGATGGGTTTGAATGGATCTTTTGAAAATATTCATAAAACGGACATTTTAGGACTCTCTCATCAAAAAGGATATTATTGATGAAATTAAAGTTTAAGTTATTTATGAAATATGAGCATGCCCAAATGTTGTGGGATCAAACAATATTGATCGGGTGTTGTTAAATGCTAGTGGAGTTAGATACAGGCTACCCAAAGCCCATGTCTATATACTTGGCAAACATTAAGCCAATGGTAAGTGTTTGTAATTTATTTTGAACTAGGTTTGGAGTAAAAATGGGTTTCAAATTTATTTAGTAATGGAACCCTTATTAGATAATAAAGGATGAATGTGCCTTAGGATATATGTAGGGCCAATATTCTATATTATTATTAGGATTGTGTATGTCGTTCTAGTTTGCTTTTAGTCGGTGTATTACGTACTCGGTACGTTTATTTTGTAGGTTTATTATGTAAACTTTGGAGAAATGAGAACCCTGTATAAAGGTCACTTAACCCATTTCTCCGTAACTCAATATAACTCATTTACACAACTTGAAAGAAACAAAGTTCTCTCTGCTCGTCTTCTTTTTCTTCTTTCTACCTTTAAGCAAATAAACCAAACAAACTAAGATCCGAGATCTGAGTGTTGTTGGTGATTTCTGTTAACGAACAACACGGATTGATCCGAGCAAAGTTGTTAGATCCATTCCAGAGGACCTACAATTGGTATCAGAGCGGGTCGAATCTTATGATTCAACTTTGTTCTTGATATTCGGGTTCTATTTCCGCTATTACCCGAACCGAGACGTTAATTCCGTAGAAGTTTTGAAAATAAAGTTTGAAAACTTGGAAATAAAGTGTGAAGATTTGAGGAAATAAAGGTGTTTGAAGTTCGCCTCGGGTTTCTAAATTTGGATTCACCGACACTTTTTGGGGTTCGTCTTAGAGTTTTTGTGCTAAACACGAAAGAGTCGATACTGGAAAAAGTCAGATATGTTGGTTATGCTTTAAATCAACAAGAAAAGGTATATTAGATGATGTTGTTTGGAAGCTGACTGGTTGAAACCGGAATACGATTTCCCGGCGATGGGTCGTCGGTGATATGGGTCGTCGGCGACCTGTTACGGTGGTGTACGGTTGTCTTCCCAGGTGGCTAAAGGACGATGACGGCATATGGCGGTTGTGTGTTTTGTTCACGGAGGTGACGGCGACAGAGCACGATTCTCCGGTAGGATGTGGCCGGCAACCTCACATGTGTACACATTTTGATTTTGAGAGGCGGCTAGTTCTTTGAAGGCAGCTGTGGATGATGAGTAGAGAGAGATGGGATACAGAGAACGGAAATAGGGCTTCCGGTGGGTACCGGATCTCCGGCGGTTTTCCGGCGGACGCCGCCGGTGGTGGTATGATATGGTGGCTGCTTGAGCTGTGGCTAGGGTTCCATAAAGCGTTTCTCCATTTTGATTGGCTGCTGGACCATATTCTTCCAAATGGGCTTGTCACCTACTGATTTGGGCCTACTAAATTTTGGTAGGCTTTTAAAAGTTGGACTATTAAATCATGGCTAGATCAAGCCCAATATAAGGTATTAACGGTTGTCTGTTGGACCTTTTGTTTTGACTTGGGTTAGATTATTTGTTTTGGGCCAGCTGATTAATTTGGGTGGTTATGAGAAATGGTTTTCGGGTGGAAAAGATTATTGTTCGGTTTGACCAAACTGAAGAAAGTCAAATTCGATCGGGTTTTCGTCTTGTTTAAGCGTGTTCAAAGCTTGTTATTTCTAAAGCGTTTGAGAAGTTGGATCCGAAAGGTGAACTTCGAACGAATTCATAAGTTTTGTTCATTTGATCATTGAATCCAGTAATTCGAGATCGATTTGTGGATATTCGAGCTCGTCTCATGCCTATATACAATTTAAGATCCGAAGAAGCGAGAACTACTTCAAGATTAAATATAGGTGGATTATACCTTGAGGGGGTGAATTAAATGAAGAGACATCAATTTATCGGGTGATTTGTGAAGATGCGAGACACGGTGAGACAAAGTTTTGAGATCACAAGTCAAGGGGGTGATTGTAAGGCCAAAAATGTGACTTGCGATATCAAATTACGAAACCCGTTATTTATTCAAGGTCAAGATAATAATTATTGTTGGCGAGCAAAACCGGACACGAAACGAGAGCTTCGGGACACGCGTTTAACTTCAACGGGAGAATGCTTCTAGAATGTTTTTTGTTTAGCTATAAATAGGGACATATGTTGTCTTTTATGTGTGTGTTTTCTAGTGTGTAAACAACCACCCAAGGGGAGCTCACCTTGGGTGGGATCGGTTCGTTTAATGTTATGAATTTTTATTACCGGTTACGGAGTCGTTCAATATTTTCTTTATATATTTGTTCGATCGTTTGTTTATACCGCACCCGTCTCGAGCGTTCGTTGTCGGATCCGGTTTCGGGACCTACAATATATCGATCCTTTATTTGCTGTTGAAGTAAATTACGTTGTTCCGCACCTCTCAAATACACTAACACGCTACTATATGCGATTGCACCTTTTTTCCCCTTCCTCCCAATGTCCTAAACATGTTTGTATACATGTATGTACAGACAAGTACCTATGCTTTGCCAAACAAAGGACGAAGGGAACACATGGTCTATAGAATCGTTCAAGCTCATACAACAGATTCAATACCGGGCCCGGAATAGTATTTATATGCAAGTTTTGACCTTTGTCAATAGTATAGATTTTTTTAAGATCTTTTTTATTAATCTTGTCAACGTATTTCAATCTCACTTGGCACATAACACCACATTTTAATTTCACCTTTGTCAAAGTATTTTTGCAAGTTTTGACTTTGCCAATAACCATTTGCACTTTATGGACCTCACTCATGTGAATTAATGTTTATTTCATTATGAACATATCTTCTAATTCACTTCACTTTATTAAGTTCTTAGACGGACCTCAATTTTAAAGACTCACCACCTAAGTTTGCAATTGCATGTCTTCTACACCAGAAAATTAAAATAATACAGCATGCATGTTCTTATTTTTATTTTTTATTATCCAAATAATTACTAATAGTAAAAGCTTGTGTTTACATCAAGACAGCAGGCGACGGGCAACAAGCTGTGTCGTAGGCTCTTTTTGAATATCAAAACTCAATCTTTTAAAAACTAAATTGATAGATCTTGGAGGTATAACATTACTATGCACGACCTGTTGGTCTCGGCTAAGTAACCTCACAGCTTCAGGTGCGAGGAAATCAAAAGTGCCAAAAACGAATTATATAAATACATATTGGCTGTCAAGACAAGCTTCTCATGTTTAGTCACATTGCATGAAGAAGCTTTTAGAGTAGCCTGCCCGGCCGTGAAACCATTACTCTCTAAACCCACCAAAGGGGAAAGCCATGTTAGATCCACACACGCATGTTTCCCTCCACTCAATCCAAAGACCAAAATGTGGGGCGAAGAGTTGAACGTCCAATCCAGCAGGCAGTCAATAAATTCACAGGTGCTTCTTTCATAACAGAGATCCCAGCACGCCTAAATATGTCAAAGAGCACATCTCTAACCAGATTGTGTCGGTACTTGAACTTGTGGAGCTCTCCCCGTACGAGTCCAAACACATATTGCAACAAACATGGCATATTCATCAACCGGAATAGAGGAATCATGAGGCGATACTTAAGGATAATACAACACTGGCTAGTACAATACCCCACATGGATACTCACATAGTTTCATATAAACACACTGTTAAGACCTTCAGGGGGTGAGTTTTTTCTATCACAAGCACTACACAAATTAGCACATTACCTTGAAATCTAATAAATTGCGTAGTCAGACCAAGTTATCATCAGTTACAGCAGCAATCATCATATGCATCACCTCCCATTGCTGCCATGGCTGCTATGAGCCTATGAGCATCAATCCACCACATCAGTCTTCAATTGAACATAACCCTTGTAGGTCCCTATTCGGGTGGATCTAACAACGTATTTGGATCAACCTAACTTAGTGCTAGCGGAAATCACACTAAGCAACCAAAAGGTCTCAGATTTAGAGATTATGTTCGGGTAAGGAAGTTAGTGAGAGAGAAAGAGAGAGAGAGAGAGAGCCGAGAGAAGGAAAGAAAGTATGTAATGAGTTTTTGGCAAAAGGTTATTTCTCTCATGGCATGCTCCCTATTTATAGGGTGGCATGCATGAGAAGCATGAGTTATATTAAGTAAGGCCCAATGGGCTTCTTTACAATGGACCGTGGCCCAATACATACAAAATGACCAATCGGCTCCAAATACATAACCGAACCAATACAAAAGACTAAAACATACAAAAAGGACTTAACAATCTCCCTCTAGTCTTTAGTATTGGAACCCGTCGGTGTCATAATCTAACCAGCTGTCCTCGGGTAGTGGAAGTTCAACAACTCTTCTAACAAATTTGTTGAAAGCTTCCACTATCCGGTCTGTGTTCTGACGACCGATGTCCTCGACGGTTCCCAAGGGGAATTGTAATCTTCTTGATATCTTCTATATGCAACCCCATTAGCTCATGCTCGTCAAATACGCGAATCTCAGGCAGATCTTTGCAGCGTATGATGGCCTCCCCTGTTGTGTTGTCAAATTCCCAGCCTGTGAAGTCTCAGAGGATGTTGGGAACAAAGGGCTCTCCATGGTAGATGATATGACAATTCTTTGGTGCCCTGTATCTCCACATGGTTCGTGGCTCTTCGGTGGCTGAGTCTATTTCTCTTGGGTTCTTGTACTTCCGACCCTTATTTGGCTCAAACTCCTTGTAATCGACCTTCGACTGTCGATGAAGATAATCTAGGATCCAACTATCTAGAGTGCTCCCAACCGCACCATGACCTAGAGATTTTCGAAGATAATGGAGGTCAAGCTCTGGTAATGACTTCAGCTCATGATGGTTGAGATAAATTAGATCACCACTATATCGCCTAATCGCCCGACACGCGTTCTCCTTAGATACAATCAGCGAATCATCGTGGTAAGGATAGATGAGATCGCGGGCGCATGCATGACTTGACACTATATGATTCTTTCTCTTTCTCTTTAGTGGTTCCTGTGTCAAGTCATCTGTTGGAGTGGAGATGGGATCAGCAGCAGGAGTCTCTGTAGTCTGAACTTGAGCAGGAGGAGTGTCTGGATTTGGTGAGTAATTGATGTAATTGTCTTCAACCCTCTCCTCCATATTCTGATCAATAAGTTGCTCCAAGTTCTTTCCTGCTTCGATATAGTCATCCATAGCACCTGCAAAGTCATCAGGAAATAAATCTTTATACATGTCAGTAATCTGCGTGTCGTGTACCCTGACTTTGTCAACCGAGTCGTGAGCAGCAGGGTCTTGAACGTCATGTTGAGCTGGTGGAGGTGATTGAGTGTTATCTCCACCTCCACCTCCTGCTGCCCCGGCCCCTCCGTCTCCACCTGCTCCACCTTCATCATCATTATCGTCATCTTCATCAAAGCTATCATGAACTTCATCATCGTCGTCATCTTCTTCCTCATCATCATCTTCTTCATCACCATCATCATCACCATCATATCCACCACCAACACCACTAGACTGGCCGCCCTGTTGTACTAACCGACCAACAGTCGCCTCTCCTTCAGGTACTACAGCCTGAACTCCTCGCATGGTCACAGAAGGACCTGCGGTAGGCTGTGAACCACCGACTTGAGAAGTCTCACCAGACCTTCTCCAAGTCCCAAACACAGTGTCAAGCCTATCCTCCAGACCATGAAATTCATCTTCTTGAATGCCCATGAGGTCTGAGGCCGCCTGGTACTTGCTCACCATGTCTTCATTCGTCTTGAGCTGTAGCTCATTCAGACGATCTTGCTCTTTTATCTTTCCTTGTATGACCTCCATTTCTGCTCTAAGCGTATCGAGATAGGCGGAGGAAGCAAGCTGATTTTCCAAATTTGCAACTTTTGAGTTTGTAGCTTCCTTTTCAACATCCCACCTTCTCGTTGCATCTTCGATATTTTTGTTTACACTAGATCTGAGAGCACTAGCACTTGGTAAGTCTCTTTCAAGTGTAGTCAGCCTATCCCTAATTCTTGTGTGATCTGCTCTCAGATTAGCGTTTTTAGAGGCCTCACGGTTCATTAAAGCTTGTAGATTCTGGATTCGGGTGTGTAAGATGTTTGTCAGCAATCTTTGATTTTCAGCAAGAGCTTTACTTGCCTCCTTCTGCTCTTCCAACACCCTTATCCTTTCCCTCAGATCCGCCTTTTCCTCCTCATCCTCCAACGCCTTTTGCTTCATCTCCTTAATGAACTTGAGGAGCATAATTTCTCTTTCCGCCCTCTTAGCGTTGGATTCCTCCAGTGCGACGATCCTATTGAGGATAGGATCAGCGTATACTGGAGGTGTCGAAGACATCCCTCGTGTCACACCCCGACCAAAGGCGGCGAAACATGCCAAGGTGTAACGATTATCCATAAGCACATGACACTAATTAAAGTGACAGTATTTAATAAACTCATTTCATTTCACAACATCGAAAATGTCACATAACAATTATCCATAAAATAACCATAAACAAGATATCACAAAATATGGCAAATTTGATATTGTTCATTTTTTACTAATATCCTAAGGTCTTTGATGTCGTTTTCTTCACAATCATAAATCAACCAAGATGCAAACCTGCAACATTTCATAAAATAAAGTTTGTCAACACAAAGGTTGGTGAGCAATTCATAAGTTTAATCATATTAGTATATAATAAAGATAGCCACAAAACTTGCATACGAAACGATAAATAAAAGTGGTAATTTGGATAAATAGATATCGCTAAACACATTAGCGACACCTAGCTATAAGGGGATGCCAAATAGTCTAGGATTTTATAGTTATCGTTAATTGCATTACGTTAACGATACCTTGCTATAAGGGAATGCCAAATAGTCTAGGATTTTATAGTTCCACCAACCAAAAGCGATAAACACATAGGCATATAAGCATAGGACACCAAATCGAGCAATTATTTAGGTAAAGTATACAACTACGTTTGTGGTGTAAGATTCAAATATAAAGCATTTTGTTGAATAAGTATGAAATGTCACCCCCAAAATAAAAGATGGAAAATGGGGTATGAAGTACTCACCTTTAAGTAGTAAACTTGAAAGATGATAATTTGGAGATTTGTCGGAACGACGAGTTTAACGCACAATGCCTAAAAAGAAAAGAAGTCTTGAATTTAGAAAGGTTGTCTTGAAGGTCTTTAAACAAAATAAATGTTGAGAAATGTAAATAATTAAAGTTCAAGGTTTAAAATGTAACTATTTAAGAATTTATAATAATAACCCCTTAAAAATGTAAGTTTGCTCGAAACTGGGTTAAAGTATCTAACCTTAATATTTACTCAACCTATGTTAAGTAATAAGGTGGGTAAAATGCAAGAATGCAAATCCCTTTGGAATAAAGATACTAAAATGGGTTTTTTTTTATCGAGTGTTCGGGTTGTCGGTTCGGGTCTTGATAATTGGTCAAACCTAAAGTCAACTTTACAAAATATTGAATGTTATGAGATAACTTAATAAAATTTAATAAGACTTAACCAAGTATGTAGTTCCATTGTTTTAGAACTAACAACGCACGTTAAGCGAGTGTTCGGTTTTGTCGGTCCAAACTTTGTTATGAGATCAAGTTGGATCCAACATTTCCAAGTACTTAAGAAAATATTTAAAAATCAATTTGTAACTATTTTTAAACAAATATACAAGTCTTGATGGCTAAAAAAAAACACACTTGTGTGTCTTAAGCGAGTAAGAATTGGTTTGGTTTCCACATGTCCAAACAATAAAGAACTTGTATAATAATGTACAAATAAAAAAAAATACTTTAAGTTTTACAACTAAAAGTTAACAATAAAGTCTTTAAGCAAAAGTTCGGTTTTCGGTTTGGATCGTGTTTCGGGTTAAGACCGAGGTAAGATTCTACAAACCTATAACCATAGAATTTTTAAAAATGATTTTAGAAACTTAGATTTAACAATAAGTATGTTTAAACAATTATTTAACAAAACTAGTAACAAAGTTCGGTTTACGGTTTAGAGCTATTTACGGTTAAACCGAAGCATAGACTCTTAAAAACCTATAAGCATGGAACTTTTAAACATGACCAACAAACTAAAATAAGCAAGATTAATATGTATGAACAAGTTATATAGATGTATATATATCAAGGACACGAAGTCCTCCATGAAGCCTTGCCTTATGAGGTCCGAAACCTCACCGACCGAAATCGGAGAAATAACTACCAAAGGTAAACAAGGGGTGTATATTATATATATGTTGCACAACCATAAACAAGTATTAATAAGGCTACATAAACTAATTAAGATGAAAGACTAAAAACCTTCAAGAACACTTAAGAAGATAACCTTGAATCTTTGATGTTTGAGAGAGTTTTTTTTTTTTTGGAGTTGTAGCAAGGGAAAATGAAGAGGAAAGGTGGTGTATATATAGGGTAATGTTGGTGGTCAAATATGGGTGTGAGACACAAGAGTTTTCATGCAAAATGGATCAAGACAAAAACACAAAACAAAAAAAAACATAATAAAAAAAAAATAATAATAAAAAAAAATAAAAATAAAGGTAGGATGTTTTCAAGACCCAACAAGTGTGAAACAATATTGTAACATAAATCCATCATTTTGATTATAAAATAAGCTTTGGTTTACAAATCGGGTCGGTTTACATAATAAACAAATACAAAAACGAATACAAACAAGACCCGAAATTGACGAATGTCACAGTATCCCCTACTTTAGGAAATTTCGTCCCGAAATTAAGACAAAGACGATGCTGCGAACAAATGTGGATACTTCTCTTTCATTTTGTCTTCTCGCTCTCAAGTGAATTCCGTGCCGCGCCGTGATTCCCATCGAACTTTGAGTAACTGAATACGGCTACGCTTGGTTCTCTTCTCGTTGCGATCCATGATCTCAACGGGTCGTTCAACCAAGACCATCGACTCATCGACATGTACTTCGTCGAGAGGTATATGGAGATTACCCTCGGCTAAGCACTTTTTAAGATTTGAAACATGAAATGTCGGATGAACACCGGTAAGTTCTTTCGGTAGTTCGAGTCGATAAGCTACTTTTCCAACACGCTCAAGGATTTTAAAAGGACCAACGAAAGAAGGAGCCAGTTTACCCTTCTTTCCGAAACGGTCTTCCCCCCTTCCAAGGAGATACTTTTAGAAGGACAAGATCGCCAATATTAAATTCGATCGGTTTTCGCCGTTTGTCGGCGTAACTTTTTTGACGACTTCTAGCGGCTAGGAGGTTCTTACGGATTCGATCAATAACGTCGGTGGCTTCTTGAACCATTTTGGGTCCCGTGATTTGAGCTTCACCGACTTCGTTCCAACTAATCGGAGAACGACATTTACGACCGTAAAGAGCTTCGAAGGAGCCATCTCAATGCTCGAATGGTAGCTATTGTTATAAGAAAATGAACGGAATGTGAGAATCCTAATTCCCACCGAAATCAAGAACACATGCTCGTAGCATATCCTCGAGAGTTTGTATTGTACGTTCGGATTGACCGTCCGTTTGAGGATGATAAGCGGTGCTAAGATCGAGATGTGTTCCCAAAACTTCTTGAAGTGAACGCCGAAAATGAGAGGTATAACGAGCATCACGGTCAGAAATAATAGTCAATGGTAAACCGTGTCGGCACACGATTTCTCGAACATAGATTTGAGCAAGCTGCTCGACATAATACTTCTCGCGGATCGGAATGAAATGAGCAGATTTGGTCAAACGATCGATGATCACCCAAATGCTATCGTTGCCCTTTTGGGTGTTGGGTAATTTAGTGATAAAGTCCATAGCAATGTCTTCCCATTTCCAAACGGGAATCGGTGGTTGCTCGAGTAGACCAAAAGGTCTTTGATGTTCGGCTTTAACTTTTGAGCAAGTAAGACATTTAGATACGAATAACGCTACGTCCTTTTTCATACCCGGCCACCAAAAGGTAGCACGAAGATCGAAATACATCTTATCCACACCGGGATGAACGGAATACCGCGAATTGTGAGCTTCGTCGAGTATACAAGTACGAAGGTCATCGCGATTTGGAACCCACAAACGATTGAGAAAGTACAAAAGACCATCGGGTTTGGTTTTGAGTTGAAGTTCGGCTCCACATGACATTTCGTCGTACATGTTACCTTCTTCAACGGAGGTACGTTGAGCTTGGAAGATTCGAATTTGAAGATCGGTTTGAACGACAACGCTTAGAAGCAGAACGGATTTAACATTAACCTTTCGACTTAGGGCGTCGGCAACAACATTCGCTTTACCGGGATGGTAACGAATTTCGCAATCATAATCACTAAGTAATTCGGCCCATCGTCGTTGTCTCATATTGAGATCTTTTTGGTCAAAAATGTGTTGAAGGCTTTTATGATCGGTAAAAACCACACATTTCGTACCATAAAGGTAATGTCTCAAGATTTTGAGAGCGAAAACAACGGCACCAAGTTCGAGATTATGAGTCGTGTAGTTCTTCTCGTTGACCTTAAGTTGCCTTGATGCGTAAGCGATGACTTGACCTCGTTGCATGAGGACACAACCAAGACCTTGATGAGAGGCATCGCAAAATACCACGAAATTGTCGTTTCCATCGGGAAAGGTTAAAATGGGAGCATTGCAAAGCATGTCCTTGAGAGTACAAAAGGCTTTTTCTTGCTTCGAACCCCAATCAAATAGTTTTCCTTTATGAGTTAGGGAGGTAAGAGGCAAAGAGATCTTGAAAAAGTTTCGAATGAAACGTCGATAATATCCGGCTAAACCGAGGAAGGATCGAATTTCCGTGGGAGTCGTTGGAGTTTTCCAATCCTTAAAGGCCTCAATTTTAGCTGGATCAATATGAATACCTTTGTTGTTTACGATATGTCCCAAAAATTGAACTTGCTCGAGCCAAAATTTGTATTTGGAGAACTTGGCATAAATTCGTTCGTTTCTAAGAAGTTCGAGAATAGAACGCAAATGATGCTCATGTTTGGATTTGGATTTGGAAAAGATGAGAATGTCATCAATAAAGACAATAACGAATTTATCGAGGAATGGTTTGCAAACGCGGTTCATGAGGTCCATAAACACCGTGGGTGCATTTGTTAACCCGAAGGGCATAACCAAAAATTCGAAATGTCCATATCGAGTACGGAAAGCGGTTTTTGGACGGTCTTCTTCGCGAACACGCAATTGATGATAACCTGATCGAAGATCGATTTTGGAGAAGCAAGTTGCGCCTTGAAGTTGGTCGAATAGGTCATCGATTCGTGGAAGGGATAACGATTTTTAATGGTGAGTTTGTTAAGTTCCCTATAATCGATGCACATACGAAACGAACCATCCTTCTTTTTCACGAAGAGAACAGGAGCGCCCCAAGGAGAAGAGCTAGGACGAATGAAACCTTTATTGGAAAGTTCTTTGAGTTGGTTCTGGCCACAGGCATCGCGCCGGGCACAAGATCGATTCGAAATTCAATCGGACGAACGGGTGGAAGACCGGTGACATCGTCGGGAAAGACATCGAGGAAATCACGAACAATAGAAATATCTTGGATTTTCCTTTCCTTTTTGTCTTTTGTCGCCAAGAGAGCTAGGAGCGGAGCATACTTTTGGCGTAAGTATTTTTGCGATTGAGAGCACGACATGAGATTAAGCCTTCACGAAGTAGCTTTTCCGAAGACCTTAAGGATTTTACCATTAACAAGCGGAATGCGAATGAATTTATCAAAGCAAACAACTTCGGCACGGTGCAAAGATAACCAATCCATGCCTACTATGACATCGAAACTTCGGCACATTTGATCGTTGATCCATAGAAATTTAAACCGTAATCCAGCAGCTGATGCTGGATCCATATCACTTGAGAGCAGCAGCTGGATGCAGCAATGTACTCGGCTTCTGCTGTGGAGGTGGACACGGTGACTTGTTTCTTGCACTGCCATGAGATCAACCGATCTCCCAGGAATTGACATCCACCAGATGTAGACTTTCTGTCCAAGTTGCATCCCCCATAATCACTGTCGGTGTAAGCAT
This sequence comes from Bidens hawaiensis, assembly GCF_021521415.1. Classification (NCBI taxonomy): domain Eukaryota; kingdom Viridiplantae; phylum Streptophyta; class Magnoliopsida; order Asterales; family Asteraceae; genus Bidens; species Bidens hawaiensis. The sequence goes on along the minus strand of NW_027505408.1, from coordinate 76,360 downwards.
GAAGGTCTAAGGGAGATTCCTTTGGATACCAAAGACCCAAATGTGGTCTACCCTTAAAGTATCTGAAAATACGCTTGACAGCCATCATGTGGGATTCTCTTGGGTCTGATTGATATCTGGCACACTGACAAACAGGGAACATGATGTCCGGTCTACTTGCAGTGAGATACATCAGGGAACCAATCATTGACCTGTAAAGGTGTTGATCAAATGGTTTTCCCGATGGATCAGGAGCTAAAACAGGTCGCGTTGCGATTGGTGTCATGAATGATGATGAGTCCTTGAAACCAAATTTCTGAACAATGTCTTGAACGTACTTTTCTTGATGAATCAAAGTCCCGTCCTTCTTTTGCTCAACTTGTAAGCCCAGGAAGAAAGTCATCTCCCCTAAGGAAGTCATCTCAAATCACTGTTGCATAACCTCAGAGAACTCCTTGCACAGATCCTCATTCGTGGACTTGAAGATAATGTCATCGACATAAACTTGAACCATAATCAAATCACTGTTGACCTTCTTGACAAAGAGAGTTTGATCGACGACTCCACTCTTGTAACCATTCTTCACTAAATGATCAGCCAGTGTGGCATACCATGCACGAGGTGCTTGGTGAAGACCATATAAAGCTTTGTCAAGGCGGTAAACATGATCAGGATGAGTTGGATCCTCAAAACCTGGAGGTTGACTGACATAGATCTCTTCTTTTACTTTTCCGTATAAGAAAGCAGTCTTTACGTCCATTTGATACACTTTGAAGTTCATGTACGAGGCGTATGCCAGAAAGATGCGAATTGCTTCCAGTCTGGCCACCGGTGCATAGACTTCATCGTAATCAAGACCTTCACGTTGCCAAAAACCTTGTACAACAAGCCGGGCTTTATTTCTGATGATCACCCCCTTGTCATCCTTTTTATTTCGAAACACCCATTTCATTCCAATCGGCCTTTTATTTTCTGGTTTCTTTACTAGCCTCCAAACATTCAGCTTCTGAAACTGTAACAGCTCTTCTTGCATGGCCTCTACCCAGGAGTTGTCTTTCAGTGCGACTTTGTAGTCCTTGGGTTCCACCTGTGAAATAAAACAAGCAAAAAGACATCTGTTAATGTTACCGGAAGTACTGCGTGTTTGAATGCCAGCGGACGGATCTCCGATGATGTTCTCAGTCGGATGTCGACGATGAATTAGTAGCTGTGGAATTTGGTTGACATGCTCGACTGGTGTGGCCTGAAGTTGAATGGTCAGGCTCTCTATGGGATGGAAGACAGTGGTCGCAGGGATAGAAACACTCGGTTGAGGATTAGTTCCATCTTCTTGTGGTTCAACCAAATGTTCTGCAACAATAGGACCTTCCTATAGGTTGTCATAAAATGGGACAACAACTGCTGGAACTGAAGTTGTGATGGTGTTATTAGAAGCTTCATTCTGACTCGGATCAACTTGCACATTTGATGCATCGACCTCCATTACAAGACCTTGATTGTCTTCTTCTGAGGGAGGTGTGGGGACAGATTCCACCACACTTGGTTCTGCAGGAGGTGCCTCTGCTTGATTGACCTGAACATTTTCATTGTTATCTGCGGACACATATGAGTCAGAATCTAACTTAGTCATGTCTTCAACAACAGGAATTTCAGTGGTGTTTACAGAGGGCTACACATTGTTGACTGGGGCTGGTTGATTAGCCACGGGTTGTATATTAAGTATAGGAGCAGCAGCAGCTATATCCATATGTCCAAGATCTCTCAAAACAGCTTGCATCAAGATCGATTGGTCTTCATCAGGTTGAATCGGCGCAGAAACAACAGGGGAAACCTTTGGTACAACTGGTGTCATGTACATTCCACGAAATTGCTTGAACAATCCTTCATAATCAAACATCCAATCTGGACCATTGTGTGCATCAGTAGGGTTTAACTCTTGCTAATCAATGTTGAAGGACTCCAAGATTACTCTTGATTTCTTGTTGTACACGCGATAAGCACTTTTATCATCAGAATAACCAACAAAGTAGCACTCATCCGCTTTTTCAGCAAACTTGGAGGTTGTTCCAACATTTGTTTGGAGTATGGTACAGGGACATCCAAACGTTCTAAAGAAATTTACCCTTGGCTTCGTTCCATAGAAGACTTCATATGGAGTCTTGTTCAGTTTTTTCTTCAGAAGCACACGATTCTGGGTAAAGCAAGCAGCTTTGATAGCTTCACCCCAGAAAATCAATGGTAGTTTGGAATATGAGAGAATTGTTCTAGTGGCTTCCACCAAGGTACGGTTTCTTCTCTCAGCCACCCTATTTTGTTCGGGAGTGTAAGGTGCGCTGAGTTGATGAACAATTCCCTTGTTCTGCTTGCGATTTTAATTAAACATCATAATAATACTATAATTACATGTTGCTATTTAGATACACGTAATTCAATTGATATGTATGCATACCTGAATTCCGACAATACGAGAAGAAGAGGTATACTTTCTTGCTTCAACATCGTCGTAGAATATCTCAGGCGGTGCCTGCAGCTCCGGTCGGGATGACATCACAGAGAGCGGTCGGCGGTGGTGGGTTTAGCGGTCGGCAAGAGGGTTTTATTCGCCTCAGCTCAAATTGGGTTTCACTTTTAAAAAATATATTATAACTAAAATGGTTGAATTACGTTTTAGCCCCTCAGACTTGAGAAATGTTGATCTCAACAAACCGCTATATCAACTTCGCATTAGATTCAACGCGTATTCTCATTTTTTTTCCATAACACAAAACCACCACATTGTCATGAACCCCGCAATTAACTTATATTTAATCCAACTGAAACGCGAAAAATATCAGTAATAACCAGACAATAGGCTTTTTGACCTATTTCCATTGGTTGAATTGGACCGAAAAGATCCATGTGCAATAACTGAAGAGTGGAATTGACCAGCTTGGGCCTATGAGGGAGTTTGTGCTATTTGCATTTAGAGCAAGATAAACATTTTTCAGCACAGTGAAAAGATTTTACTAGCAAATCCCTCACATGGTCACCTTTAACTTACTTGTTCAAGTTCTTAAAGTTGACGTGACCCAACCGTCGATGCCATAAGGATGAATCATTTTCCGAGGCCTTGGACATCAAGCAAGAAGCAGCCCGCATGGAATAATTGCTTCTCATGTCCAGAATGTAGGCATCGTTGTGCCTCGGAGTACGCATCATAATCCATTCTTCAGGGACTTTAAAACCTGGTTTCAGAATGAGACATTCATTTTCAGTAAATAGGGTTGAAAATTTCTTATCACAGATTTGAGAGACGCTGAGCAGGTTGTGGTTGAGCTGTTCCACCAGATTGACTTCATCGAATGTCAAAGTGCCATTCGAGACCTTCCCTTGTTTCGTTATCTCTCCTCCAACGTCACCGGCAAAAGAAACGTGACCACCGTTGAATGGTTTGATGTCGAACAACAGCGACTCGTGTCCTGTCATGTGTTGGGTGCAGCCACTGTCTGAGTACCAAATACTGTTGACAGGCCGTCCAGGCTGTCCCTGCACACACGAAGAACCAGTTAGTGGAGGGTTTCCCGAGACACTTTTGTCTCGGGAAGGTTAAACACAAAATCACCAAGTTTAATTTTATGATTTCTAAAAATATAATCCTTTGGTGAATCAGAATCTGAAGAACAATCCCTCGAGTGTAAGGCCCCGAACCGGTAGCCCTACTTTAGCTCGGATTTACTCATAAACACAGTTCTTACAAATCAGAGTTCATTAAAACTTTCGCGGAATATAAAACTTTCATGAAACATTACAGCAATCCAAAACTTGCCTTAATTAAACATTCTTGTCTTTCAAAATAAACGTCAATTACATTAAAACATCTTGAGTCTTCAGATGCCAGTCTCCTATTCGCCCACCATGTGCCCGCTCAAGCTAGCTGTCTCATTCTACTCACCTGCGTGCATACTAAAAGTCAGCTACGCTGAGTGAGTTCTAGTTAATCAAGCAACTTATCATACAACCACTACATGCATCATATACGTATCCGAAGACACGTAGTCCACTATCTAACCTGCTTACCTTACCACTTAGCCTCTTATTTACACCTACCACCTTGCCACTTTGCCACTTTAATAACGTATAGCGTTATGCCACCTTGCCGCTTTAATAACGTATAACGTTATGCCACTTTGCCACTTTAATAACGTAAAACGTTATGCCACTTTGCCACTTTAATAACGAAGGCACGTATAGGCTTACCCTACCACGTACTATCGTTATACCACTAACACTCTTACTAGACTCTTGCTACTTCTAACACGCTCTACCTCTACTTGTCTACAACACGCTTCATATCATTTACATAATAAGCAAGTCACATCAACAATCATACACACATAATAACGATGGCACGTACAGGCTTTCCCTATCACGCGCTCACGTTATGCCACTAACACTCTTACTAGACTCTTGCCACTTCTAACACACTCTACCTTTACCTGCCTATATCACACTTCATATCAGTTCAGTATTTACGTAATAAATAAGTCACATCATAACATTCATACACACTATCAACCACTTGGAATTTACTATCCTTGGCGATACGTGCAATATCCGAAGATCGTTCACGTACTGACAAGCATTATAAAATATATACCTCGTATAACATCTATAGCATACACTTACCACTTAAGGTAAGTGTATTCACACTTCACATCGAGTATGCACACAGTCCCGAAAACATAACAAGGAAATGGGGCTAGAAACTCACCTGAACTCTGCTTCTTCCTCCGATAGTTGTAAATCCCTTCTTTAACTGAGCTCGGCTGACTGCATAAGTTACACGTATCAATACTCGCCTGATCTAATCTGGTGGCCTAGTATTAGCTTACTTTTACTTATCGTTTTTAATCTATTTTCTAATCGAACTTGACTTTAGGCGAAGTTAAACCTTAGGCGAACTTAGCTTTAGGCGAAGTTAAACCTTAGGCGAACTTAGCTTTAGGCGAAGTTGTCATCAGGCGAACTTAGCTTTAGGCGAAGTTGTCATCAGGCGAACTTAGCTTTAGGCGAAGTTGTCATCAGGCGAACTTAGCTTTGCAGGCGAAGTTCATCAGGCGAACTTAGCTTGCAGGCGAAGTTCATCAGCTGCAGGTACTGTTCGCTCTTAAATCCTTCGTTTCTTAACCAAATAACTCGATTTAGGTATCCACGGAATCGTCTGACCAGCGCCTACAAACCCCAACCATCAAATCGACCTAACATCGATGTTTAAAGGGTGCGATTTAGGCATATAGGTTACGGGTTCTTTTTATCAATCGATTAACCCATCAAATCATAACCATTTTCAGTAAGTTTAGCTTTGTTGGATTCGTTTTTACCATACAAACACAGATCTATCATTTCTATACTAATCCAAACCTAAACGAACAAGTTCTCGATATAAACGTACCGTAAATGAGTCGAACTACGAACACGAGCTGGTCTTGTTGCTTTGGTTCGTCACGACGATCTAGCACCAACAAGCTCGGGTCCTCGCCTTGGATCTTGGTTCAGGTCGTGTGTAGAGATATGGATAAATGGATGGAATGGAAAGGATTGGGGTTTAAGGGGGTATTTATACTCTCTTAAGCCCATGGACCGAAGGCCCATATTTCCTTTTGGGTCCATATCTAATCCCATCTAATTATCCTACTAAGTCTTCATATTTAGCTATTATTATCGTTCCACTAACTCGTTTATTTCACCCGACAAAATAATATATTAAATATTACTTTAGAAATTTAGGGATGTTACATCGAGGAACTTGAATTATGGTTTCCTCGGTTTTTGAAAAGTTTTCTGGATTGCCTTTGTTTTGGTTTAGGTTTAACCACAAAATATTTTTGATTAGCCTTTGAGAAATCCTTTGAATGGTTCTTGGGCTTTTCAGCTTCAGAACCCTTAGCTAACCGCTTTCTTTCTCTTTGGGTTAGCCAAAATGGTTTCTTGGGTTTTTCGGTTCTTTTGGACCTTAAATTTGTCTCACTGGCTGAAGTGTAAGTTTGGTGAGGCATTTTCTTGGTTTGAGCATTATACCTAGGAAATGTCTGACCAAACTTACTGTTGAAGTCTCTTTGTTGTTTGTGCCAGTTATTGCAATGTCTTGCAAGATGAGACGGATTTCCACAAATGAAGCAACATTTTCTTTGGTTGCATTTATAGACATCTTGCTCACTGAGATATGTGGGATGAGGTGATGTTGTTTGGTTAACATGTTGGTAACCTCTATCTGACTGATAATTGTAAGCATTTGAATGATGAGTTGCAAAATAATTTGATTGCCTAGGTTTCTGTCGAGAGTAGTAAAAGTCACTATCAAATTGATCATAATATTGAGAACTATTGTTATAATTTGTATTTTGAGAAAATGAAGTTTTCTTGGGTGGCACATATTTACATGAAGTGCTTGGTTTTTCATTTTCAAAGCAAATTTTCTCTTTTATTAAGTTCTCAATTTTTATTATCAGTTGATGAGCAGCTTTAACTAGTCTGTTCATTAACCTTGACTTCATTGGTTTCATCAAATACAATTTCACATTCTGAATCAGAAGAGGAACATTCACTTTCATTACAAACATTTATACAACTGTCATCACTTGATGATTCACAAAATACATCCTTTGATCTAGACATAAAGCTTCCTATCATTGATTCACACACTTTGTTACAAACAGGATTTTTAATTGATTTTGTTAGACCCACACAGGATTCAAAACGTGGTTCTAAATCTCCCTTTGGTTTACAACCCTGGTTAACCTTCCCACCACTTACATCACCTGCTACACAAGACATGTTGACATTAGAAATATCAGATGACGAAATTTGAGCTGTTGATGGAGAGGCAGCTGAAACAAATTTCACTGGTTTTGGTAGTTTACCAATACCATAGGCCATCTCTTCATCAGGAGAAGTATTATAGCTAAAATGGGGTAGGCAAGTGTAATTATCATTCATTGGTGGAGGCACCGCTGAATAATCACAACCTAGTCCCGATTTAACTTTAGTACTTCTCTAAGCTCTGATAAGATCATCTAATTGTTCAGATGATGCTTCAAATCTTTCAACCTGTTTTTCCTTTTCTCGTTTATCAGAAAGATCAAGTTTTAACTTTTCAATTTCATCTTTTAATTTGTTTAAAATGTCCTTGTAATAGATGACATTTTGCTCTCCTTGAAAGATTTTAAGTTTAAGATTTGCAACATCATCGTGATGTGTTTTAATCTTTTCAACATATATCTTGTCAGCCTTTTCATATTCAGCATTTAGTTGACGAAGTTTTGCGTTTTCTTTCAAAACTTCATCCTGAAGATATCTATAATATGTAACTTTATTTACGCAAGCTTGAGAGCAAAGATTTCTTTTTACCTTATCAGATGGTGATGCATCAGGACTTGTAGCAGTAGATGAAGAAACTTCATTGTTTGTGAGAGCCATGCCAGTCATGTTGAGAGGATTCTGCAGCTCTTGGAATTGATCATCCCAATCCACACCAACTTGGACCTCCGATTGGGAGACAAGGGCCTTTGAGTTTGAGCTTGAGTTGCCCTTGTGTGGATGACCTCCAATTCTTTGTGATGAGCTGCTTGGCTTCTGCACCTCATGCCTTTTTTCCTGCAGCCTTGTTGTTTTCTTCCTCTGTCACCTCAATCACACGAATATCATTTGCGGGTGTTTTGATGGATTCGTGCATTCTCGGGAGAAATGACCCATCTCACCACAATTGTAACATCGCAGCTTCGACTTGTCAAACCCAATCCTCTTTCTGTCAGAATCATTGAAGCTATCTTTCCCGTACGTCTTCATGAAGTTTGTAGCTCTTTGCACTGCCATTGCCATTTGGTACTTGATATCCATGTTTTCAAGATCCTTTTGATTGATATCTCTTAAATCTCCAGCTTCAAACTGTGGTGGCAATAGATTTCCTTGCATCAACTCTTCATGGCTTGACAGAAAAGCGTGAACTATTGCGATGTTGGAGTCATTCAACATGGGTAGTGCTTCACAGAAACTTGAAGGTTTGCTTGGTTGAGGTTTTGAAAATGAGGAAATCCCTTGAGCTTTCAATGCTTGGGCAACCGCACTGTCGACTGCCTTTTGAAACAAACTTGTACTGGAAGAATCAGATTAATTGCTGGTTGAGATGAATGCTGTTGCTTGTGAAGGTACACTTGGGAGTGGTCACAGGATAGACATTCTGTTGAGGTTTGCTTATGAAAGCAGTTGGCATCGAGGAAGCAGAACTCACTCCAGCTTGATTCAGAGAACTTAGATGATTGTTCATTCTCATCTGCTCATCCATTTCAAATGACTTGATAGTGGATATCAAGTCAGTGTTTGACATCATATTTAGATTGGTAGTTCTCTTGATTGTGACAGTATTGGTACTCCAGCTGTATGGCAATGAATTCATCAACTTGTGGTTGACCTCAGCATTTGCAATGTTGACACTTGCAGCCCTAATTCTTACCATTAACTTCTTAAGTCTTTTTACCAACTCCAAAACAGCTTCACCTTGACGATGATTAAACATATTGAACTCTTCTTTTAAAAGGGCCTTTTTGTTTTCCCTAATTTCGGCATTGCCCTCAACTTTTTCAACAAGTGCTTCCCACAGAACCTTGGCACTTGTGTGTTCACGAAGAGTTTCAGAGATTTCATTTGAAAGACAAACAGTCAATATGAGATAGGCTTTCTTATCTTGTGCTAACAGGTCCCTGTCTGCTTGATCATAGTTTTCTGGAGCCTTAAGTTGTTCCCCAGCATCAGTGCGAGTCACGGGAACATGAGGACCTTGTTCAAAACATCTCATTATATCACTCTCAGTCAATGAGATATAATTCATAAATCTCCATTTGAAATCCACAAAGTTATCATCCAAGGTCATATACTTTGGTGGCTTTGTAGGTGTTCCCACTTGGTTTTCCAACAGCAAATAACCCTTCAACAGCTCTGAATCAGTGATAGCCATGGTCTAAGCAGTTACAAGCCTTTAACAAAGCTTAATTTTCAAGACAGTCAACTTTTTCGCACAAAACTGCTTCAAGCGAAGCGAAACAGCCTTAAGCGAAATGAAACAGATCTAAGCGAAGCGAAACAACCTTAAGCGAAGCGAAACAGATCTAAGCAAAGCGAAACAGATCTAAGGCGAAGCGAAATGGATCCAAGCGAAGCGAAATAGATCCAACTTTCTAGAAGAAATCTTCCTCGGGATCCGTTTTCACCTAACCTTATCAGTACTAAGTCAAAGGTTGTTGCACAAACTTTCATGCCATGAGAAGCGAAATTGTTTCTTATCAATTTTGACCAACTTTTTGAACCTGAAGCCCACTTTAACACTTTTAAACCTAAAACTTTTCAGATCTAGATCTTGTATACTTGCAGCTTTCACCAAGAACACTTTCTAAGACATTTTTATGAAGATTTGAAGCCGAATCTCCTTGTAATTTTTTGTTATTTTTCTTGTTTTTGAAGATTTTCTTGTTAAGAACACTTGAACACTTGTTTTCTTCTTCTCAAGATCAAAACCCAAGGTTGTGATCCAAAAACCCTCAACTAGTGAGCCGAAGCTCTGATACCAATTGTAGGTCCCTATTCGGGTGGATCTAACAACGTCTTTGGATCAACCTAACTTAGTGCTAGCGGAAATCACACTAAGCAACCAAGAGGTCTCGGATCTAGAGATTATGTTCGGGTAAGGAAGTTAGTGAGAGAGAGAGAGAGAGAGAGAGAGAGAGAGAGAGAGAGAGAGAGAGAGAGAGCCGAGAGAAGGAAAGAAAGTGTGTAATGAGTTTTTGGCAAAATGTTATTTCTCTCATGGCATGCTCCCTATTTATAGGGTGGCATACATGAGAAGCATGAGTTATATTCAGTAAGGCCCAATGGGCTTCTTTACAATGGATCGTGGCCCAATACATACAAAATGACCAATTGGCTCCAAATACATAACCGAATCAATACAAAAGACTAAAACATACAAAAAAGACCTAACAACCCTCTCAACATATATACTAAAAAACATAGAAATCAAACATTAAACCACTAATTAATATAGCTGTCAGGGTCAACTAAAGAACCGAAGTCGGAATGACAATGAATCCTAATTTTGAAAAACTTTAACAAAAGAACAGATTGCGGAATCATACACATAACATCGTGTATAATATAAGTATATATAACGGCCAACATGTCGCGATGTTTCTTTTCAACAAAGCACAAATGCATCGATTTATATAAATAAATATTGACTTACTTTTGGATAATAAAACAATTTAATATATTACAAGAATTTGTAGTATGAGTTTTGGATAAGGTAATGATTTATGTTTTCAATTAAGCACCGTTCAAATCAACCTGTTTTAAAAAATAAAGGCATTATTCTTTCTTCTAGTCACAATACTACTCACAATAGTCAATATCAAGAAAACTCCCTAATCAATGACTATAAATCAAAAGGAGAAAAGGATCTCACTAATTTAGAAGAAGAAGATAAAGAGTCAATCGCCGAATCGTCGGAGGTGTTAAGGAGAAAAAAACCCTAATCCCTATTACTTATTCAGACCTCACAAATTCGATGATACAAACACAACAAAAGCGTTAGAGTTATGAAGAAAAAAAAAACTTTTGATTTATTATGCTAAGGGTTATTGATGATTTTATCTCAAAAGATACAAGTGAACAATTATAAGGGTTAGTAGATTAACAACCACGTGATACTGTGAAGGAAGTCCTAGCCTCCACAAGAAGCAATCACTTTGTAAGTAACATAATTTATAAATCTCAGATTTTATTCCATACTTGAGTCATGGGTTAAGTTAAGGATATATCTTTAATTAATCATTCATTTACACAAATCTAAGTTAGTTTTTCTGTGCATGAATCTTACTTCATCTATAAAAACTAGGTCCTGATCATAAGTGTTACTAACATACATACACAACATACTAAGATGTATCCACCAATGTCGGATGCCATTGATACTACACCTACACCAGCCTTCGAAGATAGTAACAATGAATGGTTTCATTCGATATTGAAAGCCATGTCACCGCCTACTAGTACAACTCGATTCCCTAGAGTTCATATGACCCTGAAAGAACGCAAGGATCATGAGAAATATCATGCCCCAGAAGTTGTCTCTATTGGTCCGTACCATCATGGAAAACCAAACCTCGATTCAGTGGAGAGTTTCAAACTTCTCTATACAAACAAACTACTAAAAGGTAACCAAGTTATGATTCAAAATTTGTATCATAATCTTGCGCAAATGGTTCCGACATGGAGAGGATATTATGAAGATGATGTTTATCTCTCAGACGATGAGTTCACAAAAATGATGCTGCTAGATGGTTGCTTCATTCTGTATGTTATAGAGCATATATTCTTGAATAATGAAACGGATCCTTAACAGGCCACCAAATCAAGTTTGTTCAACAAGACATCTTTTTGCTAGAGAACCAAATCCCATATTGAGTTCTAATCGACCCGATGATTCATGGGATTTGAAGATCAAACGGTTTGTGGACGACAACATTTTAGCAGCAGATCCACGCAGAAGAAGATCACGGGACACTGCTCCTATTACTGAACAAAACATTAATCATCTTCTTGAACTTTTGCGAACGAGGCTTACAAAAGAAAAATCTCTTGGTCCATTACCGAACGACAGGTACAGTTTTCGTAACGTCAACGATAGCTTACAGAAGTAGGCATTCATCATAATCTTATCAAACATTTCCTGGTTTCCAAGAATGATTATTATTAACCAAGAAACATTTACAGGTACACTTTTCGCAACGTAAGGGAGCTTGTTGATGTAGGGATTCGTTTCAAGGCAAGTTACACTATGTCTTTGGCTTTAGTTAAGTTCACTAGTGTCTGGTGGGGGTTTTCACCGGTTGTTGAACTCCCACCAATAATAGTGGATGATTCCACCAAGCCTATGTTGTTAAACTTGATAGCCTATGAAAAATACTCAAGTGAAGCACGTGATTCATGGGTTACATCGTACGCATGTTTTCTTCATTCTCTGATTGAAGACCCTGAAGACGTTAGGTTCTTAGAAAAGCTGGGGTGCTAGAAAACTTGTTAGGAAGCGATAAAGACGTCGTGGAATTGTTTAAAGAAATATGCACTGATTTAGTACCAAATAGCTTCGCATATTCACACGTTAGGTACAACAAACAATGAGAATTGGAATGGCACACTAATGTCCCAACTCAATCATGAATATGTCAACAACCCTTGTGCATATTTTTCGATTTTTGGAGTGATATCTCTTACTCTTAGTGCTGTTCAAACATACTTCACTATTTGGCATCCCAATAGCGAATGCGATGATCTTGGCAAGTTTTTGAAGAAGAACCATCACTTATAAGCAGCGAGTGAGTCGATGGTCGTTATTGTATCTTTAATTCTGGTGTGTTATGTTTGATTTGTCAAGTAATCACTATTTATGCTTTTTTTTCTTAAATAAGATAATTGTTTGTGCTGAGTGTAACTATGTATGTATCTGCAGCTATGATTATTTAAGATAAATAAAGAGATGAGTTTGTGATTTATATTGGAAGTACATGCAAAAAGAGTCATATCCATTTGTTCAAATTGTTTCTAGAAATCTTGCATCAATTTTCCTTTGCTTTGTAGGAGCCATTTCATGCAGAGAAACAAATTTTCACACAAAGATAATAAGATGAATGTATTAGACTCGTATATTTGGCAATTGGAACTCAGTAGTCAAATTAGTACTCATCTAAACCAATATATATATATATATATATATATACACACACACTAAATATATTAAGAAACCATAATTAAATCCCATAACCAACCAACTACAAGGTAATTTTAAAATCTCGGCTCCATTCTCCGACTCCAATGAAGGTATCAGATTGGTTTCCGACAGAAGAGTTAGAAGATGACAAAAAATTTGAAAAAAAAACGGTGATAACCGGATGGCAAAAGACCAGAACACAAGTCAATCAAGTAAACAAAGACGACATTAACCGGGGTGTGTACATAAAGCCAAGAAAATCAAACCGAAACAAAAACCGACGGTTTAGTTTTATGTTTTATAAATACCAAACTTTTGATATTGTTTCGGTTTTGCGTGTATTTAAAACCGTAAAGTCTATACTGAACTTACAAATTTTCATTTAGTAAATTATAATAATTTAATATATAGTTTAACCAAAACATATAATAATCAAAAAAGTTAATAAATAGAAAAAAATTTAGGCCTAAATTCATCATGCTTGGCCTAAAATTTCTATCCCAAGTCCAAAAATACCAAAATTGAACAGAACCTGAATAAAAAAAAACAAAAACTGAATCAGCAATTTCTAAAAACTCAAAACCAAAATTTTTGTTTTTGTTTGCTTTTTAGCCCAAAATCGACTCATACACACCGTTGATAATAATCTAGCTATAAGACGCCAGGATTGATGAGATGGGGCTTGGATATGTTGGCTTGCGCATAGGGTAGAAAAATGGATACATATCACTTTGGTGATGGATTTGTGGTCAAAATTATGGCCGCAAAAATCGTATGTACACTATACATATAAAAATCTTTGTTACTGTTTGGTTATTATTTATAGACAATTTGACTTAAGTTAAATAATTATATAACTTAGTTATTCTTCATTAATTTTATTTTTCTAACAACTTCGACCACTTCATGTTAATTTACAAAACAATAACTTAGTAATAACTAATATTTTATATATTCCATTTGTCTCACTTTAGAAAAATATTAACATTTATAAAAAAATTATTAGTTAGTTTTATTTATATTAAAAATATAAATATTGATTTCAAAAAATAAAAATAAGTACTCTACTAGCTTTTTGTCATGTGAAACTTGTGGGAGTAACTTAATATTTATTTAAGTTAGGAATATACTTAACTTTATATCCATTATTATAGTATTCTTAACTTCATAATTTGTAGACAAGGGTAAAGTACTAAAGTTTCAGATTCTCTACTAAGTCCCTATGTGTTATCCTCATGCCAATGCTGTAGGGCCAATATTATATATTGCTATAGCCAATTTTATATATTATTTTTAGGATTGTATATGTCGTTTTATTTTGCTTTAGTCGGTGTAGCACGTACTCGGTACGTTTATTTTATAGGTTTATTATGTAAAGTTTGGAGAAATGGGGACCATATATAAAGGGCACTTTACCCATTTCTCCACAACTCAAGAGAAACAACTCTTGGAAATAAAAAGAATTTCTCTCTCTCTCTCTCTCTCTCTCTATCTTCTTCTTCTTTCTTTCAAGCAAATAAATCAAACAAACTAAGATCCGAGATCCGAGTGTCGTTGGTGATTTCCGCTAACCAACAACACGGATTGATCCGAGTCAAGTCTTGAGATCCATTTAGAGGACCTACAAGTGGTATCAGAGCTTTCGGCTCGACTTTTTGTGGTTTTTGGGTCAAACTTATCGGGTTTTGATCTTAGTTTTTGTTGGATTTGAGGTTGATTTCGTGTTACTCATCTCTTTTGGAGTCCCTTACACCTTGGAAATACACGAGAATCACCAAATCTAAGTTTTTAGTGTTTTAAGTTTTTGTGTCCGAGCTCAGATTCGGCTTAAAAATTCAAATCTAGGCCGATTTATTGATTTTTAGACTAAAGTCTTTTTGACTTTTTGGAAGTTTGGGTCTTACATTCTCAAAAAAAAAAAAAAAAAAATCGCATCGGGTATTGTAGCAGTAACTTCCGGGGGGGGGGGGGACTGTAGCAATCGCATCGGCGAGATACTGTAGCACTTCGCACGGGGGGGGGGGGGGTACTGTAGCAACTCGGCACTGTAGCAACTAATGCGAAAAAAGAAATTTCGCATGTACTGTAGCAACTCATGCGAAACACTGTAGCAACTCGGTACTGTAGCAACTCATGCGAAACACTGTAGCACTCGGTACTGTAGCAACTCGGTACTATAGCAACTCATGCGAAACACTGTAGCGACTCAGAACTGTAGCAACTCGGTACTGTATAAAAAAAACTTAATTTTTTTTTTCCCAAAAAAATAAATAAATTATCGAGTTAAAAAAATGTCTTACGAACCTAAACTTGGAGGAAATTTGGATATGGGAGGAAGCCGAAAAATGATAAAAGGAGAATTCGACATGTTTACACACATTAAAGGAGAATCGGTTGCCTCTCTTATCAACAGATTTGAGTCACTCATCACCAAAATGAGTAGTGTCGGTATCATCATTGGTTTGTTTAAGATCAACATGAAGTTGTTACTACCTTACACATGGAACATCAATGTGGTTACCATCAAAAGAACCACAAACCTATATACCATGACACTCTTAGAGTTGGCTTCTACCATCAAGGCTTTTGAAATAATGGAAGATAAGCTTCAAATGAACAATTAGTCCAAAGAAAATAAAGTTGGGACAAGTAATAAAGTTGGGACAAGTGCTGCCGGTAAAAGTAGTCATGCATGTCCTATCATTCCCGACACATCACCAGCTGACGAGGTAAATCACAATCTTTGTTCTTAAGCATGCATCAACAAAGTCACATACTATAGATATCATCAAGACGAAGTTTTGAAAGAAAATGAAAAACTTCGTCAGTTAAATGCTGAATATGTAAAAGCTGACAAGATCTATGTTGAAAAGATTAAAACTCATCACGATGATGTTGCAAATCTTAAACTTAAAATCTTTTAAGAAGAGCACAATGTCATCTATTACAAGAACATAATTAACAATTTAAAAGATGAAATTGAAAAGTTAAAACTTGAAGTTTCTGACAAAAAGGAAAAAGATAAGCAAGTTGAAAGATTTGAAGCATCATCTGAGAAATTAGATGATCTTATTGGAACCCAGAGAAGTTCTAAAGTTAAAGCGGGGCTGGGGTATGATTACACTGCCGTACCACCACCATTCAATGATAACTACACCAGCTTGCCCCACTTTAGCTATAATACTTTTCCAGACGAGGAAATGGAATACGGGGTTGGTAGAATACCAAAGCCTGTGAAATTTGTTCATGCTGCCTCTCAAACTACGGCTCCAGTCTCATCATCTGATAAATCTGACATCAATGTGTCTTGTGTAGCAGGTGATGTAAATGGTGGTGAATGTGGGACGGTTAACCTGGGTTGTAAGCTAAAAAGAAAGTTAGAACCACGTTTTGAATCATGTGTGGATCTAACCAAAACTATTAACAATCCAGTTTGTAATAAAGTTTGTGAATCCATGTTGGGAAGTTTAAAGTCAGAGTCAAATTATGTATTTTGTGAAAATTCAAGTGATGATAGTTGTACAAACGTTTGCAATGAAAATGAATATTCTTCCTCTGACTCAGATTATGAAACCATTTGTGATGAAACTTTTGTTGAAAAATGTGTCAACGAAAGTAGGGCTGTTGAGGTGAACATATCAAGTTGTTCATCATCAAGTTGTGAGACTGAGGATAATTCAAGTAAAAGCAAAGTTTTTGAAAATGAAAAGGCAAGTATTTCGTGTAAATATGTTCCACCAAATATACGATCATTTTCTCAAACAACCAATCAATTTAGAAATCCTCAGCCATACAACTTCTGTGACAACAACTACTATGGTCATTATCAACAAAATTTTGTTGATCCATATTACACAAATGTGTTTTATAATCATGTTCCTTTCCAAGGATCACCTTTCCCACCACACCAACCACATTATAGTTCAGATGAGTTCTTTGGCACTCCCAGGAGAAAGTGTTGTTTTGTGTGTGGTTACTCTTCTCACCTTGCAAGACATTGCAAGCACTGGTTCAAGCAACAACTTGATATTCAAAGGCGGCTTAGTCAGTCCCCAAAAAGAGCTTTTAGTAGCCTTGATTCAAGGACTGATCAAGCTGATAGTGAACTTAGTGAAATGGATGTGAGATCCAAAGTAAATAAAGTAAAACACAAAAAGAAACCTTTTTGGAAAACCAAGAAGGATAAAATCAAAAAGGATCCTAAGACTGTAAAGTCTGAGGATTCACCAAAAATAGTTTCAAAATCAAGAAAAGAAAAGTCCAAAATTGCCAAAACCAAGGAACAAGTTTTTGCTTGGATTCCTAAGGACTGTTCTTCATCAAGTGAGGCTCCACCAAGAAATAAATGGTTTTCAGGAAATAAAATTAAGTTCGGTAGGTTTACGGTTGACCTTCCCGGGACAAAAGTGTGCCGGGAACCCATGTCTATTTAAACGCTTAGTGCATGCAGAGTCAATCAAGGAGGACTATCAATAGTATTAGGTACCTAGATAGTGATTGCACCCAACATATGATGGGAGATGAACCCTTGCTATTTGATGCTAAACCATTTGATGGTGTGTTCGAGTCTTTCATAAGCGACATGGGAGGACAAACTTCAAGGAGGGGAAGCCTTGTTTAAATGGTTCAACAACAACTTTCGAGCATTTCTCAACTAACCTCGTCCAACTACTTCTCTCAAGTGATGGATCCAGCATCAGCTGTTGGATCTCGGTTTGAATCTCTTCAACTTTGTCATACAATGTGATAATGCATGCTTAAGATAGTCCATCTGACAACAACTTTGTTGACCTTTTCACTAAAACCATCGATCATGCTCGATTTGAATTTCGGGTCGAATAGATCGGCATGATCAATTTTGATTAAAACAAACTATCTATCTTTTTGTATATAAAATTGTAAATATTTTTCAAATATGTCACAATTTTAGAGGGAGAAAATGAGTTAAGTTTAACTCACCAAAAAGATTTTCAATTCATCTTAAGAAAAGCAAAAACAAATCATTTGATTTACCAAAAAGATTTTATATTACTTTTAAGAAAATCTAAAAGGAATTATCCCGTTTAGAGGGAGCTCCTGCTTAGAGGGAGTCGGATATTTAAAATTTTGAGAAATTGATCCGACCATTGGAAAATGATAAGAAATTATCTCTAACGGTTCTAGCACATGAAAAGAGTAGATCAAAAGCCAACAAGATCATTGCTTGATGTGTAGATAGGCTTGACAAATGAGTAAGTGTCATAGTGATATAAACTTAAATATCTGCCTATGCTAGTGGTTACACGTTATGAAGCGGTTGCCGACTCCAATTAAAGTCATATTAATGAAGGCTGAAATGCAATTAAACATATCATACCCAAGCCTCTCTTTACCTTATCACAGTTGTCTTATGAAAAATCAGTGTCATTTTTAATTTCTATTGAGTCAAGAAAAGAGTCAAGTAATGCTTCAAGAAAAGCAAGAAAAAGAAAAACAAAAGAGTTAGAAAAGAAAAAGAAAAATCAAGAAAAAGAGTCAGTTCTAGGAATTTTAACTTCTGCGTTATTTCTTTATTTATTTTGATTCAAGCCTTGGACTTTCTCCTGCGCGATAATATGGTATTATCCGACCTGATTGTTAAGGCCCTGAATCTTCTGCTTTGTTTTATTTTCTTTCTTTTGTTTAAGCCTTGGACTTTCTCTGCGTGATAATATGGTATTATCCGACCTGATTGTTATGGCCTGAACTTCTGCTTTATTTTAATCTTTCTAGATCGAGTTAAGTGTACAAAGTTTCAAGTGCACAAAGTCAAAGTGTCAAGTGTGTTAATAAGATTACTGTGATCAACTAAGAAAGGTTTAAGTCAAGTTGAGGTGACATGTGAAAGCAAATTAAGCCCGAGGTATGATAGAGTCTGTAATTTGTCGGATTAAATGGGGACCACACAAGCATTGTGCCTAATTGTACCTTAACGTATCATGTTGACATCAAAATACTTGTTAAGTTTAAAGTGGACAAATTATATCTACAATCGACTTTGGGTTCTTGGCATAATAATGTCCAAATAGAAGTGTGATCTAGAACGTTAACAGATAATGTGATTCCATGTTGTGATCTTTCTCAGAAAAATAATTTAGTAAACTTTTAAAGTAAATATTTTTGATATATAATATTAATTTCATCTTTACTCCTATCTTATTTTTGTTTTATTTTTTGTTTCAACTTAAAAATATTATGTATATATTTTTGTAATATTAAAATATATGAAAATGCCAAAAAGATTTCAAGTTTTTATTATGTTCGTACATATTTTATTAAACTTTGTTTTATTCAAAATCATGTGTTTTGTTGTCAAGGTTGTTCATGCAATGTTTGTTGGAAACCTGGGACTTAAACAAATCATTTACAAGTTGAGAGATTGAAAATAAAATTTCAGGTTATTCTGCAAACACTTCAAACCAAGAGCTTGTTTTGAAAAGGAAAATTCTTCTTTGACCTTTGAGAGGGTCTGTGAACGAATCTTATTCGTTCTAAGTTTTGTGCAGGTGTAGATGAGCAGGTAGATCAAGATCAAGTCTGCTTGGAGTTGCAGATGCTGAAGCGCTTAAAAGAAGACGAGAACATGAAAGTTGGTGGTTGAACCTAAAGATGAACTGATTGTGTCTGAAGACAAAGAATGAAACCATCCGGCTCAAGAAAGTCAACAAAAGAAAATTAGATGTCGAGCCTCCCGCATATGATGTTTCTAAAATTCGCTGTTGCCGATCCTTCCCAGAAAATAAGATAAGAACGGAAAATAAAAATTTGTCCAAGATCCAATCAGGTTCAAGCTACAGGATCAAGACAAGTACTAGTTTTAAGAAATAAAGACGAAGCAAAGAACTTGACGAAGGTTCCATGACATACTCAATCCTAGAGGGAGATTGTAGGATAGAGAATCATCAGCAATCTTGGCTTCTTTCTTGCCAACTCCTTTCTTGCCACGGTTGTTGTGAAGGATAGAGAATCATCAGCAATCTTGGCAAATGCCCAGAAGTCCAAGACCCACTTATAGTACACATATGGGTTGGCGGTGATAGTATAGGCAAGGGGTGATTGCTTGAGTCCCTTGACCATGGAGGTAAATACTTTGTCTGCCTTTGCCTTTGGCAGCCCGAGAGCACAAAAATTATTATGACCCTGAAAGTCAAACCAAGAGATCATGAGAATCATCATTGAGAAATAAACAAAATAAATAAGATATATACATAAGCATTAAGTATTTACATATTATAATAAAAAAAATTATATACATTTTAGTTTTAACAAGGTTATAATTTAGTTTTAGTATGTTCATAAGGCAATTAGTCTACAATGTATAAAGATTAAGTCCAAAACAGTCCAAGAATCTAAACAGTTCATTTGTTTAAAAACAGTCCAGTAACTTCAGGTTTAAGATTCTGAAAAATTTTGCTAAGTGTTGGTTTTTCGCATGAGGCCTTATTTCGCTTCGCATGGAGTCATGCGAAGCGAAACAGACAATCCATTCGCTTCGCATGAGGTGAAGCGAAGCGAAATAGATGTTTCGCTTCGCATGAGGTCATGCGAAGCGAAACAGAAATATATTTCGCTTCGCATGAGGTCAAGCGAAGAGAAACAGAAATATATTTCGCTTCGCATGAGGTCAAGCGAAGCGAAACAGAGATATGTTTCGCTTCGCATCACTAAGCGAAGCGAAACATTGTTTTTATATTGTTTTTAGGATTGTATATGTCGTTTTATTTTGCTTTAGTCGGTGTAGTACGTACTCGGTACGTTTATTTTGTAGGTTTATTATGTAAAGTTTGGAGAAATGGGGACCCTATATAAAGGGCGCTTTACCCATTTCTCCACAACTCTTTCACAACTCAAGAGAAACAACTCTTGGAAATAAAAATAATTTCTCTCTCTCTCTCTATCTTCTTTTTCTTTCTTTCAAGCAAATAAACCAAATAAACTAAGATCAGAGATCCGAGTGTCGTTGGTGATTTCCGCTAACCAACAACACGGATTGATCCGAGTCAACTCTTGAGATCCATTTCAAATGACTTGATAGTGGATATCAAGTCAGTGTTTGTCATCATGTTTAGATTGGTAGTTCTCTTGATTGTGACAGTATTGGTACTCTAGTTGTATGGCAACGAATTCATCAACTTGTGGTTGACCTTAGCATTTGCAATGTTGACACTTGCAGCCCTAATTCTTACCATCAACTTCTCAAATCTCTTTACCAACTCCAAAACAACTTCACCTTGACGATGATTAAACATATTGAACTCTTCTTTTAATAGGGCCTTCTTGTTTTCCCTAATTTCGGCATTGCCCTCAACTTTTTCAACAAGTGCTTCCCACAGAACCTTGGCACTTGTGTGTTCACGAAGAGTTTCAGAGATTTCATTTGAAAGACAAACAGTCAATATGAGATAGGCTTTCTTATCTTGTGCTAACAGGTCCCTGTCTGCTTGATCATAGTTTTCTGGAGCCTTAAGTTGTTCCCCAGCATCAGGGCGAGTCACGGGAACATGAGGACCTTGTTCAAAACATCTCATTATATCACTCTCAGTCAATGAGATATAATTCATAAATCTCCATTTGAAATCTGCAAAGTTATCATCCAAGGTCATATACTTTGGTGGCTTTGTAGGTGTTCCCACTTGGTTTTCCAACAGCAAATAACCCTTCAACAGCTCTGAATCAGTGCTAGCCATGGTCAAAGCAGTTACAAGCCTTTAACAAAGCTTAATTTTCAAGACAGTTAACTTTTTCGCACAAAACTGCTTCAAGCGAAGGGAAACAGATCCAAGAGATGCGAAACGGATCCAAGCGAAGCGAAACGGATCAAGCGAAGCGAAATGGATCCAAGCGACGCGAAACGAATCAAGCTAAGCGAAATGGATCCAAGCGAAGCAAAATGGATCTAGCTTTCAAGAAGAAATCTTTCTCGGGATCTGTTTTCACCTAACCCTATCAGTACTAGGTCAAAGGTTGTTGCACAAACTTTCATGCCATGAGAAGCGAAATTGTTTCTTATCAATTTTGACCAACTTTTTGATCCCGTAACCCAAGTTTTAACACCTTTTAACTGAAAACTTCTTAGATCTAGACTTGATATTTTTGCTAAGAACACTTTCTAAGACATTTTTATGAAGATTTTGCCCAATTCTTTTTGTATTTTCTTGTTTTTGAGGTTTTTCTGAACTTTCTTGTAAAGAGCATTTGTTTTCTTTTTCTCAAGATCAAAACCCAAGGTTGTGATCCAAAAACCCTCAACTAGGGAGCCGTGGCTCTGATACCAATTGTAGGTCCCTGTCGGGTGGATCTAACAACGTCTTTGGATCAACCTAACTTAGTGCAAGCAGAAATCACACTAAGCAACCAAGAGGTCTCGGATCTTGAGTTTATGTACGGGTAAAGAAAGTTGAGTGAGAGAGAGAAAGAGAAAGAGTGAGCTGAGAGAGAAAGAATGTTAGAGAGATGGAATTTTTTTTAAAAGGTTGTTTCTCTCATGGCATGCTCCCTATTTATAGGGTGGCATGCATGAGAAGCATGAGTTATATTCACTAAGGCCCAATGGGCTTCTTTACAATGGACCGTGGCCCAATACATACAAAATGACCAATCGGCTCCAAATACATAATCGAACCAATACAAAAGATTAAAACATACAAAATGGGACCTAACAATCTCCCTCTAGTCTTTAGTATTGGAACCCATCGGTGTCATAATCCAGCCAGCCGTCCTCGGGTAGTGGAAGTTCAACAACTCTTCTAACAAATTTGTTGAAGGCTTCCACTATCTGGTCTGTGTTCTGACAACCGATGTCCTCGACGGTTCCCAGGGGCGAATTGTAGAGCTTCTTGATATCTTCTATATGCAACCCATTAGCTCATGCTCGTCAAATACACGAATCTTAGGCAGATCTTTGCAGCGTATGACGGCCTCCCCTGTTGTGTTGTCAAATTCCCATCCTGTGAAGTCTCGGAGGATGATATGATAATTCTTTGGTGCCCTGTATCTCCACATGGTTCGTGGCTCTCCGGTGGCTGGGTCTATTTCTCTTGGGTTCTTGTACTTTCGACCCTTATTTGGCTCAAACTCCTTGTAATCGACCTTCGACTGTCGATGAAGATAATCTGGGATCCAACTATCCAGAGTGCTCCCAACCGCACCATGACCTAGAGCTTTTCGAAGATAATTGAGGTCAAGCTCTGGTAGTGACTTCAGCTCATGAAGGTTGAGATAAATCAGATCACCACTATATCGCCTGATCGCCCAACATGCGTTCTCCTTATTATACTTTGCATATACAATCAGCGAATCATCGTGGTAAGGATAGATGAGATCGCGAGCGCATGCACGACTTGACACTATATGATTCTTTCTCTTTCTCTTTAGTGGTTCCTGTGTCAAGTCAACAGTTGGAGTGGAGACGGGATCAGCAACAGGAGTCTCTGTAGTTTGAACTTGAGCAAGAGGAGTGTCGGGATTTGGTGAGTAATTGATGTAATCGTCTTCAACCCTCGCCTCTGTATTTTGATCAATAAGTTGCTCCAAGTTCTTTCCTGCTTCAATAAAGTCATCCATAGCACCTGCAAAGTCATCAGGAAATAAATCTTTATACATATCAGTAATCTGTGTGTCGAGCAGCAGGGTCTTGAACGTCATGTTGAGCTGGTGTAGGTGATTGAGTGTTATCTCCACCTCCACATCCTGCTGCCCCGGCCCCTCCGTCTCCACCTGCTCCACCGTCATCACCATCATCGTCATCATCATCAAAGCTATCATGAACTTCATCTTCATCGTCATCTTCTTCCTCATCATCATCTTCTTCATCACCATCATCGTCACCATCATATCCATCACCAACACCGCTAGACTGGCCTCCCTGTTGTACTAACCGACCAACAGTCGCCTCTCCTTCAGACACAACAGCCTGAACTCCTCGAACGGTCACAGAAGGACCTGCGGTAGGCTGTGAACCACCGACTTGAGAAGTCTCACCAGACCTTCTCCAAGTCCCAAACACAGCATCAAACCTATCCTCCAAACCATGAAATTCATCTTCTTGAATGCCCATGAGGTCTGAGGCCGCCTGGTACTTGCTCACCATGTCTTCATTCATCTTGAGCTGTAGCTCATTCAGACGATCTTGTTCCCTGATCTTTTCTTGTACGACCTCCATTTCTGCTCTGAGTGTATCGAGAGAGGCGGAGGAAGCAAGCTGATTTTCCAAATTTGCAACTCTTGAGTTTGTAGCTTCCTTTTCAACATCCCACCTTCTCGTTGCATCTTCTATCTTCTTGTTTACACTAGATCTGAGAGCACTAGCACTTGGTATGTCTCCTTCAAGTGTAGTCAGTCTATCTCCAAGTCTTATGTGATCTGCTCTCAGATTAGCGTTCTCAGAGGCCTCTCGGTTCATTAACACTTGTAGATTCTGAATTCGGGTGTGGAAGGTGTTTGTCAACAATCTTTGATTCTCAGCAAGAGCGTCACTTGCCTCTTTCTGCTCTTCCAACATCCTTATCCTTTCCCTCAGAGCCGCCTTTTCTTCCTCATCCTCCAACGCCTTCTGTTTCATCTCCTAAATGAACTTGAGGAGCACAATTTCTCTTTCCGCCCTCTTAGCGTTGGATTCCTCCAGTGCAACGATCCTATTGAGGATAGGATCCGCATACACTGGAGGTGTCGAAGACATCCCTCGGGAGATGGGTTTGGGTGAGATAATGGTGGATGGTGGGGTGGTGGTCGTTATGGGTGGTGAGGTTGTTGGCAAAGGGAGGGTGATGGCTTGGGTAAGGATTGGTGAAGTTATAGTGGTGGGTGTTGTTGGTTGTGTTGTAGATGGTGTGACAGTTTGGGTTGGGGAAGTTATAACGGTTTTGTTCCATAGGCTTGTTGTTTGCATTGGTGAGCTGAAAACTGATGAGGTGAATATGGATGAGGTTGGTTGGGCAGGTGGTGTTGAGACTTGAGAGGGTTCGGGTTGGTTTTGTTGTTGTGGTGGTGAGTGTGGTAAGGAAGGTATTTGGGGTAGGAATGTTGAAATTGGTTGGTCTGTTGGTGAAGGTTCAGGTGAGGATTCTGGTGAGTCATGGAGTAGGATCTTGGTTTTCTTGGCTTTGGTTTTCTTTCTGGTTTTTGGTGTCTTGTAGGCAGGGATTTGTATCTTGGTTACATCTAGTGTCTTGAGGGCTTGGGCCAGGGCTTCTTTGGTGATTTTTGATTGGTCGGAGGGTTTGTCTTGAGAGGGAGACTTGACAAGAGACTTGGTTGACTTCTGGGAGTCTCCAAGTCTCCTCAAGCGCTTCAAAGGCGGCTGGTCTTCTTCTTCCTCCTCAAGTTCTATCACTTTGCCCTTTTCAGCCACTTTCCTCTTTAAGTCATGCTTGGCCTTTGTTCGATCCTCGGCCGGCTCATCTGATGAATCTTGTTCACCTTCAACTTCAGGTTCATCATCATCTTCACCCTCAGCAGACGCCTCTTCCCCAGCAGGCTCTGTCTCCTCACATAAACCAAACTTAGGACCCGGCCATGGTCCTCGATACTGATGCCCCCTTCCCTTGGTGCTCAGCAACACACTGAAAAACCGAAGTTTTAATCTCATTCACATGGTACGGCTTAGGAAGTGACTTCTTGTCCTTGGCCCTTTTGGTCCCCGGTCGTGGAACATTTGGAATTAAATCGTCTTAAAGCAGCTGCACGAATCTCAGGTACATGAGCCATGTAGCACCACTCTTGATGTTTCCCATCATGCACTAGAATATCCTTCGAGAGTAGTTGAACTTCTCTCAATTAGTCCATACAGACATAATACGAACCCAGTCTGAACTCATACTATCGAATCCTCCACGAATATCAGTCAGTGGGTAACTATATGGAATAAAAACCTCCAGTATGGTGGAAGATGACTCTTTTCAAGGCTCCTCCATTCCATGTCGTATCCCATCTGTTCAACAAAACCAACCAGCTTCTTCTTGTTTCCTTTTTCATACGTATAATCTAGCTAGTCAGCAATCTTTAACACTCGTCTAATGTCTGCTTCTGTAATTGTCAACTCCTTTCTTGCCATGGTTGTTGTGAAGGATAGAGAATCATCAGCAATCTTGGCAAATGCCCAGAAGTCCAAGACCCATTTATAGTACACATGTACACATCTAGGTTGGCGGTGATAGCATAGGCAAGGGGTGATTGCTTGAGTCCCTTGACCATGGAGGTAAATACTTTGTCTGCCTTTGCCTTTGGCAGCCCGAGAGCACAAAAATTATTATGACCCTGAAAGTCAAACCAAGAGATCATGAGAATCATCATTGAGAAATAAACAAAATAAATAAAATATATACATAAGCATTAAGTATTTACATATTATAATAAAAAAAATTATATACATTTTAGTTTTAACAAGGTTATAAGTTAGTTTTAGTATGTTCATAAGGCAATTAGTCTACAATGTATAAAGATTAAGTCCAAAACAGTCCAAGAATCTAAACAGTTCATTTGTTTAAAAACAGTCCAGTAACTTCAGGTTTAAGATTCTGAAAAATTTTGATAAGTGTTGGTTTTTCGCATGAGGCCTTATTTCGCTTCGTATGGAGTCATGCGAAGCGAAACAGACAATCCATTCGCTTCGCATGAGGTGAAGCGAAGCGAAATAGATGTTTCGCTTCGCATGAGGTCATGCGAAGCGAAACAGAAATATATTTCGCTTCGCATGAGGTCAAGCGAAGAGAAACAGAAATATATTTCGCTTCGCATGAGGTCAAGCGAAGCGAAACAGAGATATGTTTCGCTTCGCATCACTAAGCGAAGCGAAACATTGTTTTTATATTGTTTTTAGGATTGTATATGTCGTTTTATTTTGCTTTAGTCGGTGTAGTACGTACTCGGTACGTTTATTTTGTAGGTTTATTATGTAAAGTTTGGAGAAATGGGGACCCTATATAAAGGGCGCTTTACCCATTTCTCCACAACTCTTTCACAACTCAAGAGAAACAACTCTTGAAAATAAAAAGAATTATTCTCTCTCTATCTTCTTCTTCTTTCTTTCAAGCAAATAAACCAAACAAACTAAAATTCGAGGTCTGAGTGTCGTTGGTGATTTCCGCTAACCAACAACACGGATTCATCCGAGTCAAGTCTTGAGATCCATTTAGAGGACCGACAAATGCCATAATCGAGAAGTTGTTTATGATCCCATAATCATTAATCCTAAGCCTCAAAATCCAAAAATGTTTGTGTCAAGGGAAAACCAGACCCCGGTCAATGAAGACAACACTCTTGATAATCATATTGACTTGACATTCAAACCCAATGTCAATGTCACTCCCCAACCGATTTCAACCGCATGAATCCCCATAGTCACGGAAATGGTGAAAGAGATGCACGACTACAAGAAATACTATGTTCCGAAGGTTGTCTCCAGCGGTCTATACCATTTTAGAAATCCAAGACTCGAGCTGATCGAGAAACTCAAGCCTGGTTTCACAATGAAGTCAAGAACGAATTGATAACAGAAACACAAACGAGCACACAATATTTAGGGTAAACCTCATGTATTATTATACTCAAGAAACTAGCACAAAACTTGAATACAATAATCCCTCTCACAATACCATAACCCTAACATGGCTATGTATTTATAGGGAGACCCTAACTTGACCAACAAGTAAAGCCCAAATATAAAGCCCAATTGTAACCCCATAAACCCATTACATCATTAATGAATTCCATAGGCCCAATAGATCTAACCCAGTCACCTACATGTGACGGGCCTATTAAGTTGGAAATTACTTCCAACAATCACCCCCCTAATTTCCTACTCGAAACTAGGAGATCTTCAACGCCGAGCAATCTTCTCATCTCGTCAAACTTGATTCTCGCAAGTGCTTTAGTAAGAATGTCAGCTCGTTGTTCCTTGCCACTAATGTGCTCCACCGCTAACTCATTCCGCTCCACACACTCCCGTATATAGTGAAATCGGGACTTTATATGCTTGCTCCGACTATAAAACATGATTTTTAACCAAAGAAATCGCCGATGTGTTATCAATCATTAACACCACTTTTTGCAATTTCCTTCCGGTCAATTCTGCCAACAGTTCACCTAACCATTCAGCTTGTCCCGTAGCTGAACTCGCCGCCATGTATTTTGCCTCGCATGATGAAAGCGCTACGGTGCATTGCTTTTATGAGCACCAAGAAATCGAGGCTCCCCCATAATAAAACACATGACCAGTAGTGCTTTTTCCATCATCTTCATCAATGTTATGGCTACTATCGCTGTACCCGATCAACTCCTTTGATCCACCTCGTTTATACCTGATCCCCCATCCAACAGTTCCTTGAATAAACTGAAGAATTTGTTTAATTACTGCCAAGTGAGACTTCTTTGGAGTTTGCATATATCTACTAACTATGCCAACCGAAAACGCCAAATCAGGTCGAGTGTTTACCAAGTAACGAAGACACCCAACCAACTTTCGGTACTCCGTTGCATCTGCATCAACATCATCCTCGGCTTTAGACAATTTCACATTAGGATCCATGGGTACACTTTTAGGATAGCAATCCTTCATCCCGACTTCTTTCAATAACCATCGGGCATAAGCACTTTGATGGATTTGAATCTCATTCTCCAACTGTGAGACTTCGATTCAGAGATAGTAAATGAGCATTCCCAAATCAGACATTTCAAATTTCTTGGACATCGCAAGTTTGAACTGATTAATGTGATTGTTGTTTGAACCCGTAACGACCAAATCATCGACATACACACCGACAATAAAAATATCGGTTCCAATCAATCTCTGATACACCGCTTGTTCTTTCGAGCACCTCACAAATTTCAAACCCGTTAAAATACCATCAAGCTTGGTATTCTACGCCCTCGGTGCTTGTCTTAAACCGTATAAAGCCTTGGTTAGCTTGTAGACCTTGTTTTCCTCCCTGGGTTTAACAAACCCATCTGGTTGAGAAACAAAGACCTCTTCTTGTAGCTCCTCATGTAAAAATGCTGACTTTACATCCAAATGATGTAATTGCCATCCTTCAGTAGCTGCAATGGCAATGAGCATACGTACGGTTTCAAGTCTCGCCACCGGAGCAAAGACCTCGTCAAAATTGACTCCGGGTTGTTGCACATAACCCTTTGCCATGAGTCTTGCTTTATATTTATTAATCGAACCATCCACATTTCTTTTCACCTTGAAAACCCACTTCAATCCGATAGCTTTAACCCCTCTCGGTAACTCGGTCAACTTCCATGTGTCGTTTCTTTTAATGTATTCGAGTTCCGTTTGCATAGCCTTTATCCACTACGGTTTGGATTTTGCTTCACCAAAATTCCTTGGTTCACCTTCTTCTAACAAAAGAAGTTCAATGTCCTCCACCACTTCCGAACATAGGACATAATCATTGAACTTAACCGGTGCGATTGGAACACGTGTAGATCTTCGCAGGTTAATTTCTGGTTCGTCAGGTGCTGCTGTCGCTAAACCAGTTATTGCTGGTGTCGCTAAAGAGGTTGCTGAGTTGCTAGAATTAGCGACTATAGTATCAGAATCTGTTGCTAAAGGTCTGATGCGCTGTCTAAATTAGCGACAGAAGCTGTCGCTGATTCTGTAGCTGAATTTGGCGACAAAGCTGAATTTTCGTCGCTAATGCTGTTGTTTCCCATAGACTCGGTTACAACTTGCCCAACTCCGGTGTCAATAACCCCATTCCAATCAACCCAAAATAAACCAGGTGCTAGCTCAGTTTCTTCATTGGTTTGACCCGAATTATACCAAACCCATGTCTTCTTCTCGTCAAAAACCACATCACGAGCTATCACAGCCTTCTGTGTATTCGGATCAAACAACCGGTAAGCTTTGGACCTGGTCTCAACTCCGATATGCACTAAACTCCTTGAATGGTCGTCGAGCTTCTTCAAGTGAGTGCCCACTGTCTTTGCATACGTGCCACAACCAAATACTTTAAGATGAGCAATATTCGGTTTCTTTTGCTTTAGCATCTCGTATGGCGTTTTCTCCTTTAGGGCACGAGTAGGAATCCGATTCTCGATGTACGTTGCATGTCGGATTGCCTCACCCCATAAGTAATTTGGAACACCCATTGCTTTTAACATACTCCGTGTCATCTCCAATAAGGTTCGGTTCCGTCTTTCAACCACCCTGTTTTGTTGAGGTGTGTATGGTGCCGTTAGATGTCTTCGAATGCCTTCCATGTCAGAAAACTGGTTGAACTCATGTGAGGTAAACTCACCACCTCGGTCGGTACGAAACGTCTTGATCTTTTTCCTGACATCACTTTCAACCAATTCCTTAAACTTCTTGAAAGCTTCAAACGCCTCATCTTTGGCCTTCAACAAATACGTCCAAACAAATCGTGAGTAATCATCGATTAAAACAAACACGTACCTGTTACCCGCTATTGTTGGAGGGGTAATCGGCCCACACAAATCACCATGCACAAGTTATAGAGCTCGAGTTGCCCTAAACGCCGCCGAATTAGGAAAGGATTACCTCGTTTGCTTCCCGACCAAACAAGATTCACATAACTTGTTTTCATGGGTAACGCCATGCATTCCTTCAACCATCTCCCTCCTAGCCATTAGCTTTATTGACTCAAAGTTCAAGTGGCCAAGCCTAGCATGCCACAACCAACTTGTTTCTTCAATTCGGCTAAGTAAACAAACCGGTTTAGCAATCTTTAATTGTATCCGGTATAGCCGATTAGGAGAACGAGTCACCTTCATCAATAACCTACCTTGCCCATCATGCATCGTAAGGTAGTTATCTTTTATATGAATATCACACCCGTGTTCTGAGGCTTGACCGAGACTAATAATATTGCTTCGAAGACTCGGTATAAAATAAACATTTGTAAGCAAACGATGCTCACCACTTTTAGTCTCAAATAAAATCGACCCCTTACCGTTTATATCAACATAAGAGTCATCACCAAACTTAACCTTTCCCGTGACATGATTGTTAAGTTCAGAAAAGAAAGACTTGTTACCCGTCATGTGGTTACTCGCACCGTTGTCCAAATACCATTCATTACCATCTTTGGACTCGTAGTTTCCAGGTATAACCTTCTTTTCATTCAAGAATACCGTTTCTTGAACACTCTTCATCATAAACAGAGAAGGATCCCTTGTCTCGGATGCTTCAGCTAACTTTGCTTCACCTTGAACTTTCTGTTTTCGGTTGGGACACTAATGGACAAAGTGTCCAAACTCATCACATCGATAACATTGAACCTTTGAGAGGTCCCGGGTTTTGCCCTTATGTTCACGGTTTTCCCAGTTCATAGCGTTTTCTTGATGACCGCGGTTTTGACCCGACCCGCGATCACCTCGTCCTCGCCCTTTTCCACGTCCACGTCCACGTCCTCCACTAGTGGACTCACGATCATTGTACCGACTACTTGAGGATTCAGACTTTTGAAACATAAGCTTACCTTGGGTTTCGGAATGCATGTCTTCTTCCCGAATCCACTCCTCGTATGCTTTTAAACGTCCCACCACATCTTCAAACCCAACAGTTTTGAGATCCAAAGTTTGTTCGGGATGCAACAATTTGAATAAACTTCTTTCGGGGTAGACTTGAAAGGAACTTCTTGGCCATCTTAGTTTCCTTGATCATCTCTCCTAAACTCGCCGCCTTCGACGCCGTACACGAGAGTTTCGCAACAAACTCATCAATGGTCTCCGTATCTTTCATCCTCATACCATCAAACTCGTTCATGAGAGTTTGCAATCTTGCCTCCTTAACCCGATCAGCCCCCAGATTACATGTCTTAATCGGGTTCCAAATATCCTTGGCCGAATCAAGATTACCCACTTGCATGATTGTTGCTTCCGGGATCGACTGATAAATCAATGCAATCGCGATGTTGTTTTTATCATCGTCGGTTGCACCCGGATCAATGGTATCCCAAACCTTATGCACGTTCAAGAATACCTTCATTTGAATTGCCCAAACCTTATGCATGGGACTTTGGAAAGCATTCGGGTTCCCGCTCGTCTTCATTGTTTCTTTATCAGCCATCGTACTTTGTCAAACCGTAACCACAAAACCAAGTCAATCAAACTTTGTTGAACCAAGAAAAACAAAAGAATTAAACCACCATGTTTATTCCTTTCGGTTCTTGAATTCAGTTGAAACGAAAGGGAAAAAAAACAAAACCAAACTTTATTATTATTTATGCTTTTGTGAATTCCTTGACGGCAGCAAAGAAAGACTAACCTCCTTTTGACATTAATTACCAATCAACCAATCAAGTTAATTCAACTCCAAAGATTCCTTTTCAAGCATGAACGATGGCAGGATAATTGATCTTCGGCTTCGGACCTTCGGTGACGGTGGTATTGAAATCTGACGATATAATCAATCTGACTAATTGATAAACACCAAGAGCACAAGGCTTTGATACCAATTCAAAAACGAATTGATAACGGAAACACAAACGAGCACACAATATTTATGGTAAACTTCACGATTATTATACTCAAGAAACTAGCACAAAACTTGAATACAATAATCTCTCTCACAATACCATAACCCTAACATGGCTATGTATTTATAGGGAGACCCTAACTTGACCAACAAGTAAAGCCCAAATATAAAACCCAATTGTAACCCCATAAACCCATTACATCATTAATGAATTCCATAGGCCCAATAGTTCTAACCCGGTCACCTACACGTGACGGATCTATTAAGTTGGAAATTACTTCCAACATGAAGCTCCTTAAAGAAAATAAGGAGACCATTAAAGCTTTGTACAACAAGCTTGGTGAACCAAGTATGCTACAAGATTTAAGAAGCTTTTATGAAGAAGACTCAACAAACGAGTTTAGTGATATGGAATTCACTAAGATGTGGTGTTGGATTCTTGTTTTATTTTGTACTACGCTAAATACATTTTTGGCGAGAAGTCTGAAGATTGTCAAAAAAGACACGAGATTGTCTTTGTTCATCAAGATTTGTTCTTGTTGGAAAACCAAATTCCTTTCAAAGTTCTAGCGGAGGTGATGAACTTAATGGGAGACAAACTTTTCTATAAGTTTAAACAATTCATCGAAGGCACCATTTTGGCACCCGTGAAGCCGAAAATAAAATGGTTAGATTCAGTACTTAATTGTTTTCTGAATGATGAGAAATCACCCATGTCAAGAACGGACACCGGATTAAATGAATCACCCAATCATCTCTCAATCTTCTTCATAAGAATCTTACCAAAATACCCCAAGTTCCCACTCCCACAAATAATTCAATTGCTCTAAAAAAAATTGACATGTACAATGTTACTGACCTAGTGAATGCAGGGATTGATTTTGGGCTAAGTGACCCTCATGGGATCACTAACTTTATATAACATTAAGAGTTCTATCCATTAATATAATATTCCAAATTGATTGGTGCTAACTTATGTCACGTATCATGATTGTTCAACTTTATTTATAGTAAAGTTTCAAGATTCACTAGAACATGATAATACTGGAATTGTAATGAAATTAGTTATAATAAAAGTTGGGTTATGTTTCATTTGTCTCACTTTTTGAAAAAATTATCCTTCATAAAGTTTAGTTTTATTTATGCTAAAAGTATGTAAATATTGATTTCCAAAAATAAATATTGGATACCCTTTTTGTCATGTGAAACTCGTGGGAGTAACTTTATATTTGTTTTAAGTTATTCTTAACTTTATATCAATTATTAGAATTATAATATTCTTAAATTCATTTGTAGAAATTGATAAAGTAGTAAGCAATATATCATCCTTGTACCAAATATACCATAATGAGCACTTGTTTACAATCCGATCTCATAATCACCATTATATCCTAAACCTTGAAATCCAAAAATGTCTGCCTCCGGGGAAATCCAAACCCTGGTCACTGATAACAACACTCTTGACAAACATATTAACTCTATTTTCAATCTAAATCCCAGTGCCACACCCCGACCGATTTCAATCGCACGAATCCCCAGAGTCACAGAAATGGTGAAAGAGACGCACGACTACAAGAAATACTATGTTCCGAAGGTTGTCTCCATTGGTCCATACCATTTTGGGAAACCAAAACTCCAGTTGGTCGAGAAACTCAAGCCTGATTTCACAGTGAGGCTCCTTAAAGGCAACAAGGTGATCCTTAGATATTTGTACGATAAGCTTGGTGAACAAGAAATGATAAAAGAACTAAGAAGCTTTTACGAAGAAGACTTGGCAAGCGAGTTTAGTGATATGGAATTCACTAAGATGATGGTGTTGGATTCTTGTTTTATTTTGTACTACGCTAAATACATTTTCGGTAAGAAGCCTGAAGATTGTCCGGAGTTAAAAAGACATGAGATTGCCTTTGTTCATCAAGATTTGTTCTTGTTGGAAAACCAAATTCCTTACATAGTTCTAACAGAGGTGATGAACTTGATGGGGGACAAACTTTTGAATAAGTTTAAACTTTTTATTGATGGCACCATTTTGGCACCCGTGAAGCCGAAAAAAGCATGGTTAGTATCAATACTTAATTGTTTCCGAAATGATGGGAAACCATCGGTGTCAAGATTGGACACCGAATTAGATGAATTATCACCACCCGATCATCTTCTCAATCTTCTTCATCAAAATCTTACCAAAAAAGTACCCAAAGATAACACTCCCACAATTGATTCAATAGTTCCAACAAAATTTTACATGTACAA
This sequence comes from Bidens hawaiensis, assembly GCF_021521415.1. Classification (NCBI taxonomy): domain Eukaryota; kingdom Viridiplantae; phylum Streptophyta; class Magnoliopsida; order Asterales; family Asteraceae; genus Bidens; species Bidens hawaiensis. The sequence goes on along the minus strand of NW_027505408.1, from coordinate 41,882 downwards.
TGTTAACGACCTTGTGGATGCAGGGATTGATTTTGGGCCAAGTGACAGTATGTCTTTGGCTTACATTGAGTTCGTTCAACGCAGGTGGTGGTTTTCAGCGAATCTAGAACTACCTCCAATAACTGTGAATAAGTCCACCAAACCCATGTTATTAAACTTAACATCCTATGAAATGCTCTCGCGCTTAAATGATGCATGGGTTGCTTCGTACGTATGTCTTCTTGATTCTCTGATTGATCACCCTGATGACGTTAAGCTTCTTCGAAAAGTTGAGGTGCTTGAAAACTCGTTAGGGAGTGATAAGGAAGTCGTAAAATTGTTCAGAGAACTAGCCATCGATCTAGCTCCAAATAATAATGCATATTTGGATGCTAAAACAAAGATACTAGCTCATTGTAAAAGTTGGAGGAACACAGTTATATACGAACTTAAGATTGGATATCTCAGGAGCCCGTGGACAATTCTTGCACTTTTTGGAGCTTTGACAGCTCTTTTTCTTAGTGCTGTTCAGACATATTACACCGCATGGAGTCCCAAAAGCACATGCGATGATCTTTGCATGTTTCTAAAGACGAATCATCACTTATAAGCGTCTACAAGTCGATGGGTCTTATTGTGTCTTTTGGTGTGTTGTGTTTAATTTGAGAGATGTATGTTCTATTTGTGTTTTGGTGTGTTGTGTTTGATTTGAGTTCTCCCTAGTTTTGCTAGGTTTCTTTTTAAATAAGATCATATTAGTGCATAGTGTAATCAATAGGTCAACTATGCTGCTACTATGAAACAAAAGTGTGCTATATATGTATGTTTGTAGCTATGTTATGATTGGAAATATGCTATCATTTATGATTTTTTTAAGGAAAATTGGTTTTTATTGCTCCCAACTATTTCATTTTTATCGGCGCTGGTCCCAACTTTCATTTTGGCTGGCAACGGTCCCAACTTTAACATTCGTTTCTTCCATCAGTCCGTGACTGACGGAGCACTAACTCCGTTATCTTTTTGCTTATGTGTCATCTGAGTTGTCAAAAAATATCTTACGTGGTGGCCACTGTGGATTATTACTTTCCCCTTTTCTTTCCCTAATTTTCTCAAGCATTCAAATTTAGTATATACAAAAACACCCACCACACCGCACCTGACCGCACCTTGTTCATTCTCTCTCTCACCACATAATAATTTCTATTGCATTCTCGTTAGTCAACGATAACGAAGCCGTACATAGAACCGGTGGTGGTTTGTTGTTAATTGAGGATATGGATTGATTGAATTGATGTTTAGAATCGTTTATTACTGAAGAAACTGAGTTAGGGTTTGAGGAATTTGGGGGTTTTAGTGGAATTGAGTGGAATTGGTTGATTGAAGAGATGAATTGAGTGAAATGGTGTTTGGAATCGTTGATTAGTGAAGTAATTGAGGCAAAAGGAAGTGGTGGCCGGCGGTGACGGTGGTGGTGGTGGTTTATAGGGGAAAATTGGGGGATTTTGACGGTGGAGGAATGGAATTGGAAGGGTTTGGGTTCCGACATTAGGTGGAATTGTGGGAGTTTGACGGCGGATGATCGGAATTGGAAGGATTTGGATTACGGCATTGGGTGGAATCGGTGGCGTTTGGATGGTCTAAAACCCCTGAGTCGTTGAAGAGTTAGGGTTATGGATACATAAACAGTATAAGTTAAGTATGAATCAATAATCCACAGTGGCCGCCACGTAAGATGTTTTTGGACAACTCAGATGACACATAAGCAAAAAGATAACGGAGTTAGTGCTCTGTCAGTCGCGGACTGGTGGAAGAAACGAATGTTAAAGTTGGGACCGTTGCCAGCCAAAATGAAAGTTGGGACCAGCGCCGACAAAAATGAAATAGTTGGTCAAAAAGTGAATAAAGAAAGGATGAGTGTTAGGATCAGCTGGGTTATATTTCATAATTTGGGGGACTAAAAGTGAATAATCGATCTTTAATTCACTTGAAATATTGTCAAAGTTATTTGAAAAGGTTAATGAAAGTCTAGGGTTTAGTTACAAACTGTCTATTTTGATTTTTGTAATCTGATCAGTGATCACATTGGTTAAGTTTTAGTTTCGGAATTAACAATGGATTCACCCACCTCTAAGTTGTTTAAGATCTTGGCTGCTCTTGTATTTAATTTTAACAATTTATGTTAAGTTAGTCGGTGATTCAGACACCGATTTATCAATTGCCACTTGATATCATATAAGGTTTCATAGTTTGCTTCTCAAATACTTTATGCATACAAGCTTGATATCACACAAGGAACAAGGAAAAATAGAAGTAACAAAAACCACATTTTTTTCACTACTTGAAAGAAAAGAATTAATTTTAGGAAATATATTAATAACGAGCTAAACTAAGAAATTAAAAATATCTCAACATCAAAGTACGACAATCAAGAGTGTTTGGTTTTTGGGTTCACCTGAATCATAATATTTTCACCTAGTAACCGAACCACAAATCTTCATTCGGTTTATTATTCTTCCAGGTTAGGTGTTTTCAGGTTTTAATTAGTTCGGGTCTCGGGTCGGGTTCAGTCTTAGAGTGCAGTTAAAAAAACCCACCCTTATTGGTGTGTATGAGAAGTGACCTCAATTATGGACTAGATTTTCAATATGGTTTTCTTTGATTAAAATCATTAAAGTTATTTATCAAAAGGGGTGTATTATTTATAAATAGGTTAAAACTAATTTATATTTTTATTTTGTAAATAAAAATAAAAGGATTGAAAAGTTGAAGCCTTTAAGGTGAAGATGAATGTATGACAGTGGGGCAGTACGAGCGATTTTACGATGATGTAGTAGCTTCTTTGTTTTTTATGATTAATTTTATGACACACATATGGTTACGATTCATTCGAGCTAATGCTAAGTGAACACGTACCATTTTGGCATCCATTTTTACTCCAAACCTAGTTTAAAATAAATTACGAACGCCCTTAGCATTAATGGGTCAGCGTGACAACGTTGGTTTGATGTTTGCCAACTATTCCTTGCGATGTATGCTAGGCTTCGGGAGCCCATATTTAACTCCACTACCATTTAATGACACCAAATCAACGTTAACTAACGCTTGAAGTATTTCATATTTGTAAAAGTCCCATAAGACATTCAAATTCCATTTCCCACATCATACTTCACATATGTTCAATTCTAAATGTTTGATCCCACAAGATAATGCACACAAATATAAACATCTATATCATCCAAGTTTTCACTTATCTGGTTCATCATTCAATTCATTAAACACAACACACTACAATTTTTTAAATAAAACTTATATTTAAAAAAAATCCAAACGATTTACAATGAAGTGGCCAGTAAGCGGGCAACATACTGCGCCGCAAACCCAATCTTACTACATTTTCATTTCACCTTTGTCCTTTGTCGATATTATGCGAGTTTGAACTTTCCCCATAACCATTTGAAGTTTATGGACCTCACTATGCTAATTAATATTTATTTCAACGGTCATCACGAAGTTCTTTGATCTATACAAGCAAAGTTCACAACCTGTAGTATGAGAATCAAATTGTCATTATGAGAATCAAATTGTCATTATGATTGTTCATATCTTCTGTCACTTTATTAAGTTCTTAGAGCATTCTCATCCGGTTCTTTAAATTTTTGTGAGTGAAGTTTGTAAATTATAGGGTGGGATTTTAAATGATTTTAAGTGTAAATTATAGGGTGGAGAGAGAAAATTTAGTGATTGTTTGTAAATTTGGGGAAAGGGTTGTGATTTTTTGTAAATTATAGTATGGAGAGAGAAAACTGTAATGATTAAAGTACAAAAATGTACAAAAAAAATATATTATTTAATTAAACAGAAGAGCCAAATATAGTGTTTTTAGTGTAATTATAGAAATAGGGATAGAGAACCGGATGAGAATGCTCTTAGACCTCAATTTTAAAGAAGGGTTCACCACTATATAAGACAATTCAAATACTATAGCATGCATGCATAGTTTGAAATCAAGTCAAATCTATCTATACTATACTAGGTTAGAACCCAGGTAATACACGGGTTTGTAATAAAACAAAAGTAACTAAATAATTAATATAATAACATGAATGATTTTGGTTAGAAATAAGAAAAGTATAACTTTTTCAATAAGAAATAACACGGTAATGCCATTAATAGAGAGCAAGTCAGCAAACCATAAAACAAATTATTAAAATATAGCAAATCCGAAAATATCAAACTACAAAAAGGAAATAAATTGTCATGAACCACAAAAGTGTGGAAACATAATTAAACAAAGACAAAGGACAAAATTATTATTCATGGTGATGAGTTTTGCTTGACATGGCGGCACCATCTTCAAGATCATAAACGTCAACCAACTTAGGTTTAGGTCTTGATCTTTAGATTAAACGAACGGTGTGTTCAATAGAAACATTGGTACCTTCTATTATGTTTTGAAGATTGGAGACCGGCATAGCCGACTCACCCTTTCCCGAATAATGCTTCCTGAAATTTTAAAAAGACACATCATAAAATAATATAGAAAAATCAAAATTGTAATAAAGTATATAAGTAATAATATTATAATAAACTCTTGACATACAAACTATTAGCTGACTTGAACTTTGCCATAGATTCAACATTAAAATTTTCGGATTCTGAAGGGTACACGCTGATAATAATTAAATGTGTTACACTACTACTAAACATGTTAAATGGTAGTAATTTGTTATCCACATAGAAAAAATTGATCTATAAATACCTGACCCCGGTTTATAATCAATTAGCTTTTATATACCTGCAGACATATCATGAGTATTCATCAAGTTATAGTTAGAAAGCAAATTTGTTTTCTATCAATTTCCTTGAAAAAAAATTATAAATAAATATGCATACCTGTTCACCATGACCAACCAACTCAGATGCAATTTTAGACAACAACTTTTTTGTATTCCAAGACTTTGATACATGGTCTAACAGATAAAACAAACTAAGAATAAATACTTTTATTCAAAGTAAAAACATAAATTTAATGATCGATTACAGACGAAATACAAATCTGAAGTGTTTAGAGCTGCACTAAAAGATACTGTTACAACAACTACATAATCAAAGATTGAATATTAAAACAATCCGTAACAAATTATGTTTAGTTCATGCGCATGCTAACCATTGGAAACAGTTGATGATAAAAACACAATCCAAAATGTATATAAATCATTAAAAATGACAATTAATAAATTACCAATATGCAAAGATTTTACATAACAAAACAAATATAATGCATTATTCCATAATACACCACCGGCTTTTGAACACTTTCAGCAACAACCTCCAATATTGCAAAATGTATAACTACATCAAATCTGTATAATTATTGTTATTACTCTACATGCTCACTTATTTATATGCAAACTACAATGAGTAAATAATAAGCTTAATTTATGGAGGGAATAGAACAAAAAAAGGTAAAAAAAAATAATAATAACCGAATCATGAATTGTATAAGCATTTAAAAAAAATACCTCAGCACATAACATCCGGTATTGATCATTAACGTTCTCGACCTTTTTGTTCAGAGGAAAACTCTGTGTATACAAACTATTTCAGAAGCAAAATAATAAAATTCAATAGAGTTAAAAAGACTTAAAAGTAAAAAACCAAGTCAAGTAAGCAGCAAAAAACTTGAAACTATCAAAGTTCTACATCTTTATGAGATAACTCAGCCTTTTTAACATACCACAACTAAAGTTCATTCATTCAGGCAGTGTATCGGGCACTTGGCGTGCAACCTTAGAAACAAACATAGATATTGAAATCCTACCTTGGAAAATAGCCACTTATATATGCACTTATTCCATTATATGATCACACCTACAATCAATAAGAATACTCAATTAACATCAGGGTTTCCATCAATCTTACTATCAAAGGATGGTTTATGTTACATTATTGACAAAATTTAGGTTTTAGGGTTTCAATCAATCGCTCTTTCTCAGCGAATATTCACAAATTAGATGAAAGAACATAAACAGATTCATACATCGTTTATTGAAACAATGAACGATGATGTTTGAATAGAAGGAAATGGAATGACAGAAATATTAATATACGTTGATTAGGATTTATTGAATGAAAAAGTTTTATGAATGAATTTATATACCAGATAGATAGATAGATGAACGTTGATGATGCTTGAAGTAGGGAGAATTTCGTCATCAGAGATAACCATGGAGATTAGGGTTTGTTGAGTAAGATAGGTATATCGATGGGTCAGTTTAAAGAATCCGGGTCAGACCCGTAAGGCTTCAAAATTAAAAAAAAAGGAATTGATGAAGGATTATATGCAGATGGACAAATTGTTGGATATGAATGCCATGCGGTAAAAAGAAGGATTCTGGTGAATTGTTGTTTATAATCCACTCTTTTATTAGATAGGGAGATAATAAATAAAAGTTTTTTCTTGATACATGTCATTTTCCGGTTTATTCTTACTCTTTTTTTCCCGTTTTCTTTCCTATTAATTATACATTAAACATACTTTCTACAATTGCTTTTACAAAATATATTTTACTTAAAAAAAGGTTAGGTTTATTTATTAAACATTTTTATAATTAAGCACTTTTCATCATTTAACTTCTCTAATGTGAATTATATCGTATTTTATATATAAAAAAAAATTTACAAATATATGAATTATTTTAGCACTTAAAACTTACTCGGGTTCATTGTTAAAAACACGTGGATCTTTAACTGAACCAAACCCGTCTTCTTTTTCTCTGTAGCCGTAATATCTTTCTTTCTATCCATTTATTGCTGATCAAAACTAGGGGTGTTCTTCGGGTTTGTTTTTCGGGTTTCGGGTTTTTCGGGTCAGGTTCTTCGGGTTTCAAAGTTTTAAATCTTGACTCGAAACCCAACCCAAATCTCTTACGGGTTTTTCGGGTTCGGGTAATTCAGGTTCGGGTTTTTTCGGGTTGGGTTAATCGAGTTTCGAGTATCCTAGAAAACAAACAAACAAAAGAAAAAAAAAATTAAGAACGACGATACTAAAATTAAAACAACATATTCTTCTTTGCTTATAACAAAATAATCAAATAACAAACCAACATAGCTTGATAAAACAATTCAAAAGAAGAGTAAAACTAACTCGAGCCTTAATCAATCGGTTGCTATTAGTAATAAACGGAAAACATAAATTAATAATAAACAATCGATCCATAATAGTTAGAATGACAACAATCAATTAGAGCTAGATTATGATAACTTTAGTTGCTAAGACTTAGCTTATTATACATAAAAATATATTTAATTTTAAAACTATAAGTTTATTCGGGTTGACCCGAAACTTATAAATCAAACCCGAGAACCAACCCAAATTACTTCGGTTCAGGTTTGGGTTAGTCTTTTCTCGGGTTCGGGTTCTTCGGGTGGGGTTAGTTCGAGTACAGGTTTTTTCGGATCGGGTTTCGGATTTCGGGTAAAAGTGACAGCCCTAATCAAAACCATATTGATTGTCTTTTACTGAACATTATTCGACTAATCGGAAGCTTTTTTCCACCTATGAAAGGTTCGTTTCGTTAAGATTGTACCAATTGTGTTCTCATAATACTATCCCACTTTAGTTATCATATTTTTAATGTATCATCTAATGTTGCATCGAAGTAAATATTTAGAGATTTATGATTTATTTTTAAGTTTGTGACATATAGTTTCAATTTAACTTTGTACTTATTTAATGTAATACTTAACTTTATTTATCATTCTTTTATATTGTTTAATCCGTGCAGGATACGAATACCTAACCTAGTTTCTATATAATCACATAGTTTAATATGAACCAACTCTTAATACCTTGAGGAGGTGAATAGGTCATTTTTTTTTTGAATTTTTAAAAGGTTCAGAAAGCTTCTTTTGAAATCAAAGATACATGTGAGTAAATCGCACAAAGGATTAGGGATAGAAAGATATAAACAAATAGGCATCATAATGTATTTTGGTTTTGATGAAGGTTAACTATAGTTTAGTTCCCGGATAAAATTTGAGCACAGGTGTTGATATGTAGATAGGTAATCATACAAATCTAACTACACTATTAAACAAGATGATTTTTTTACATGGCGTTATTTTAGGGCATTCATATAAAATGCACGTAGATGTCATGTAGCTCAAGTACCATAACGAACTTAATCAAAATCAACCGAATTTGTCGAGATACCGCCTCAATGCCCGGGACTGACAACATTTGAATTTTTCCAGTGCCTGGGTTTGCTGACTAAATAAACATCCTTTTAAATATTTTATTTTACTTTATATATTAATCTTTTTATATGTTAATTTGATGAATTATTTTTTAAGGTTTTTAACGCTCAATTTTTACCACATGTATTTATACCGTAAATTTTATCACGTGTTAATTTGACCAAATCGGCCTATGTCCCATATGTTTTAGTTAATTAATGTCTCTCTGTCTATGTGACAATGACGTGATGATACTTTTTGTTAACTAGCCCCCTCCACTACACTTGTTCGTTTTATATGTCTATATTACCTATAAAACATATTGGATGTCTAAACCCCAAGTGTTAGGACGGTGAGTCGATGCGAATCGGTCGGTAAAGTGATCTAAATTATACATATTATTAAATAAATATTTCATACACTTTTGAGTAAGTTTAGGGCTATTCATATTAAATAATTTTTATAAGTGGTTCATATGTTTATTTTATGGTTTCAAGTGATAACGAGCTAAATTAAAGTATTTTTATTAAACTTGAGACCAACGAGTTAATAGTCAAGTAGATTTTTTATTTATTTATTTATTATTATTATTAATGTTATTATTTGTATTATGGTTACTACTAAAATACAATATTATTCAAACTTAGTAACATATGAATTAATAATTAAAATAATGTGATCTTTAACTTTGAACAAAATCATTGACTGTATCAATTAATTAAGAGCATGTTTGGGATTAAGTTTAAAAATTGCTTATTGGATTTTTTAAAAAGTCATTTTGGAAAGCCAGGATTTGGGGCTTTTAGAAAACTACTTTTTAACCCTTTTCAGAAAGCTAAAATAAAAAAGATTTTTGTGATTGCCAAGCACATTTTAATTTATTAGCTTTTTGAAAACATCAATAAACCAGTAAGCATTTTTCAAACTCAATCCCGAACATTCTCTAAATCATGTTTTGTGTTAACTTAAAATATTTGTGAGCATGGCCCACGTTAGAATAAAGAGAAATATCTACGGGTTATAGTAATTGTCGAAGCATGAAATGAATCTGACCTGATCCATGACGATGTTTCCACGGATTTTCGAGATGAACGAACCACGTCTTGATCTTCTTCTCCGGTTGCTTGAGACCTGCAATGGCTTTTTGGGGGTGTGGAGGTGACCGCTAAGAAATCTCGAGGATCTCTTGTTCACAGACACAAAAATATGGTGGTGGCTCTTATTGAGAATGACCAACCCCTAATAAGGAGGTGGAGACCTCCTTATATAGGGAGCCTCATGGCCACCATCATGGTACCCTAATGGGCCTAGCCCAGTTAGGGTTACCTCCACAAAACCCCATCAGCCCAATATCATTGTATTAGTCCATATAATAAAATAAGCCAAACATAATAAATTTAGGGTCGTAAAACCGGGTTTTGTACCATACCCCTACAAGCCCCCCCAAGTCCAGCGTTGCTCCTGGGCGCGCAAGCGTTTAGGTGGAGCGCTGGACTTTATGACCTGATCCATGACGATGTTTCCACGGATTTTCGAGATGAACGAACCACGTCTTGATCTTCTTCTCCGGTTGCTTGAGACCTACAATGGCTTTTTGGGGGTGTGGAGGTGACCGCTAAGAAATCTCGAGGATCTCTTGTTCACAGACACAAAAATATGGTGGTGGCTTTTATTGAGAATGACCAACCCCTAATAAGGAGGTGGAGACCTCCTTATATAGGGAGCCTCATGGCCACCATCATGGTACCCTAATGGGCCTAGCCCAGTTAGGGTTACCTCCACAAAACCCCCTCAGCCCAATAACATTGTATTAGTCCATATAATAAAATAAGCCAAACATAATAAATTTAGGGTCGTAAAACCGGGTTTAGTACCATACCCCTACAAATTGGGCTGGGGTAAAAATAACATATATTTTCTCACTTCATATCCAATTATAATTACACAACTAAACCCATGGTGTAAAACAATACTTACCATCACACGACTTCCACAAAAAAGCTGGCAGGGCTGGCGGTTTTCATCCAAACTATTCTCAAATTTTAAAACATCAATCCAAGCTTCCGTTACCAGCCTATCAATTACAGTATCTATACTCAAGCTATTCATCACCAAAAACGGGACCTCGACCCCATACTTGCTTCTAAAGATGACCTCGCTAAAACAAAAAATGCAACTCCATTTTTTAAAAAAAATTTATGTGTAAATTGCTAACAACATATAACAGAATAAAACTACTTACAAAACACATGTAACAAATATTATTCATGTTTTTAAAGCTAAAATAAACATGTAACAACTAATTTTAAAAATCTGGTATACATCGGTAACAAAATATTTTTGCATCTCCAACAAAACATGTTATCAAAGAAAACATAAATACAACTATCTAAAATGCTAAAACTAAGTAACATAATAAAACATATGTAACACCTATTTCAAAAATCACATGTGAAATGTAACACTAATAAAGAATAAAAAAACATATGTAACACCTAAAAATCACATGCTAAGTCTTTGTTAATTTTCTAACACTAATCAAGATAACAAAAACACATGTAACAACATTTCTTTCTTAAGCATGTAACAACTAATTAAAAGATTTAACAATCAATAAAAGCTACAATAAACATGTAACAAAATTTGTGTTACAGATGTGGTATATATCTATAACAAAATTTTTGCATGTATCCAATAAAACGTGTTAGCTATCAAAGCAAAACATAAAATGCCAAATGTAACACCTATTTTAAAAAAAAATGCTACAACTATTTGAGTAACATAAAACGACAAATGTAACACCTATTTTGAAAAACACATGTTAATTTGTAAATTGCTAACACATGTAACAACACTTATTTCTTAAACATGCAACAACTAATTACAAGATGTAACAACTAATTAAAAGCTACAATAAACATGTAATAACATAATTACAACTGTCTAAAAACGCTATAACTATTGAGTAACATAAAAAAAACAAATGTAACACCTACATAATTAAAACATGTAACAACTAATTAAACATGTAACAACCAATAAAAGCTACAATAGACATGTTACAACTAACTAAAAAAATGTTGTATGTATATGTAACAAAATTTTTGCATATCCAACAGAAGATGTTACCAAAGCAAAACATCATTACAATTGTCATACAAAATGCTATTTAAAGCTACGATAAACATGTAACCAATACTTCTAAAATGTGGTATATATCTGAATTTAAAAAAAAAAATTCTAAAATAACAAAAGCGTTGCACCTAATATACATTTTAGCAAATAAACTGAAGTATATTTTTTACTACTAACCTTACCTTGAGGACGCCCCCTCGAAGGACCTTTGGTGTTTAGAGGTTTTGCTCCTCCTGCCGGATTCCACGTACTTCCATATACGCATCTCTTCTCATGTCAACACCCCCTTAACATCAATGCCTATTACTGTGTGTTCCTTATCGGGTTTCACGTGTGAACAACCTGTTCTACTTTTTTCCTCTTCTTTTAACTGTGTCAAACCAAGGCTAAACAAGGGAATTTCGTCTGCCCCGAAACCCCACTGTCCAACACCGTCGAAATCGTTATTTTCACCCCCAGTCGCCACACTCACTGTCAACTGTGATAATCCAAGACTAAAACTAGGACATTTTTCAGCCCTCAACGCACTTCCTCTTACAACACCTTCAACCTCTGCCACATTATCTGTTTCTAATAAAAAAATAGGTTTTTTTAACTTCTGCTAACCTTTTTTGATTTGAAAACAACAAACTAAATACTTTTTTTTCCCACAATACCTTTGCAGGGAACTTCTTTAATTAGATTAGCATGTTCAACCGTTTCGTCCACACTTATATCTTCCACCTCTTCCACCACACCTGTTTCTTTTCCACACAAAAGGCAATAATGTTAAGACTTTTGTAACCAGTGCAAAAAAAATAATAATAAAAAAAGAAATAAACTAAATCATGTACTATATCTTTGCATTTTTCTATAAGCGGAACCTCATTGATTACGTCAGAGTTTTTTACTTCGCTATCAGCACTAACATCTACAACCGAGGTTGTTTCCTCTTCAAACACATTAGCATTGTGAAAATCATTTCCCACAACAAGCGAGGTTGGACACCTTTGCAGCGGCCAATGACTATCATCCTTTCCACCAACAGCCTCTTCATTAAGATTAGATGTCATTCTCATTCCCTAAATCAACCGCCTTGTCAACATTTGCCACACCCAACGGGCTATCCCCCCTTGCCTCAACCCCACTTCCTGTTATCATTAAAAACAATAACACACACACACACCAGACTACAATTTTACATAAAAACTATTATCTATTTCACATTGTTTACATGCTTATGTAAATAATACTGGGGTTTTTGGATTTGTTTTAAGGATCGTGTACTGTATATATTCACATAAATAAAAGTATTGTTTACATATTGTTTGCATAAAATAATGTTTACATATATGTTCATATTGTTTACATAAATAACATTATGTTTACCTACGTTTATATTTTTTTATATTTTGTTTTACATATTAACATGTTTACATAAATAGTATTGTTTTTTGGATTACATAAAATAAAGTATTTGTTCATTTGTTTACATGTACTGTATTATTTATGTAGCATACATAAAATGTTTGGTAACATAAATAAAATTATATGTTAACATAACTAAAAATATTTTTACATAAAACACTATGTTTTAATATGTTTTTCACACATTAAATAATAATGTTAACATACATAAAATGTTTTGTAACATAAATAAAATTATATGTTAACATAACTAAAAATACTTTTACATAAAACAAAACTTTTATGTTCATATATTCTAACATGTTTGAGCGCTGTTTACCTTTGTTCGCCCCAATGGTGTTTTCCTATTCGATTACATTTCCCTCTATCCCATCCCCTGTCATCGCAAGGGAGTATTTGTTCATAAATAGTAGATTATTGTGTACATATTAACATTATGTTTTAATATGTTTTTCACAAATTAAATAATAATGTTAACATACATAAAATGTTTGGGAACATAAATAAAATTATATGTTAACATAACTAAAAATATTTTTACATAAAACAAACATGTATGAGCGCTGTTTTACCTTTGTTTGCCCAAATGGTGTTTTCATCTTCGATTACATTTCCCTCTGTCCCATCCCCTGTCATCGCAAACAACATTAGTACTGTTTTGCAATTGATTATATAACTAATAATTACGTTATTTACATAAGTCACATGTTTACAATTTTACCTTCGCCGGCCACCATTATATTTTCTTCTTCAATAATATTAGAATTTCCATTCTCCTCCCCTACTCCCTCCGAGGTGACGACATGTGCAGCATCCAACGGACTATCCTCCATTGCCTGAACCCCACTTCCTGTTATCATTAAAAACAGCAACACACAACCCCACTTACTGTTAAAACTGTTTGATATGTCCTATTTTTTTTACATAAATAACAATTTATGCTTTTGTATGTTTATATGTTTTTATATTGTTACATATTATAGCTTCACATGTTAACATAAATAAAATTTACGTGTAACATAAAATTGTTGTGAACATAAATACAATGTTTATATGTTCCCACATATAAACAGGTTAACTTAAATAAAATGTATTTTAACAAAAATTTAACTACATTTTCACATAAATAAAATGTTAACATAAATATAAATGTTGGGTAACATAAAAAAAATTTATGTTAACATAAACAGAAATGTGTGGTAACATAAAATAAAATTAACATGTTTACATAAATAATACTGTTCTTTGGATTAAATAAAACAAAGTATTTGTTCAAAATGTTTACATGCACTGTATTATTTATGTAAACATGTTAACATTATTGTTTTACATATTAACATTATGTTTTAACATGTTTATATGTTTTTCACACATTAAATAATAATGTTAACATACATAAAATGTTTGCTAACATAAAATAAAATTATATGTTAACATAACTAAAAATATTTTTACATAAACCAAAACTTTTATGTTCATATATGTTAACATGTTGAGCGCTATTTACCTTTGTTCGCCCCAATGGTGTTTTCCTCTTCGATTACATTTCCCTCTATCCCATCCCCTATCATCGCACAACCAACATCAGTACTGTTTTACAATTGATTATATAACTAACAATTACGTTATTTACATAAGTCACATGTTTACAATTGTACCTTCGCCGATCCCCATTGTGTTTTCTTCTTCAATAAAATTAGAATTCCCATTCTCCTCCTCGACGTCCTCCGAGGTGACGACCTATGCAGCACCCAACGGACTATCCTCCCTTACCTGAACCTCACTTCCTGTCATCATTAAAAACAGCAACACGCAACCCCACTTACTGTTAAGACTGTTTTATATGTCCCAATTTTTTTTACATATAACAATATGCTTTATGTATGTTCATATGTGTTTACATTGTTGCATATTATAGGTTAACATCTTAACATAAATAAAATTTATGTTAACATAAAATTGTTGTTAACATAAATGCAATGTCCATACATATGGTAACATAAAATTTATTTTAACATAAATAAAATTACATGTTAACGTTAAATATACGGTAACATAAATAAAATATATGTTTAACAATAATTACCTATATTATCTTTGTCTGTATAGTTTTTGTCTACATTAGACTTCTCAGCCATGTCCTTTTCCAAGCTACTTATCACATTTTTTATCATCTCATCTATCTTCGCTTGATCCCCTTTTTTTTTGCCTCTGCCATTTCGTTTTTTTTCAAGAATCTTATCAAACAACCTCATTAAATTCAACAACTTATCATTATCTGGTCTCTTCCTACGCAACCTTCTTAACTTTTTCTCTACAACTCTCTTATCACTAACAAGAATATTTAGTTCCCTTTCAACCTCTTCCAATTTACCCTGTTACAATTCGATTAACAAGGTTTTACACACAACTTTGCATATATCATTGAATTATGTTTCTTTTAAATAACATAAACATATTAGCAATTCACATATTACTTTATTACAGAAAAATTATTATGTAACATTATACGAACAGACTATCAAATTACATACTAAAGCCCGAGGAACATGCCCATGAATATATTGACAAAGTTACATGAACATATTAACAAATTACAAGTTTACATAACAACATATCAACTTATGTAAACAGGGTTATATGTTTTCTGACCTCACGGGGCACATTAACATGCCCATGAACATATTAACAAAATTACATATTATTGTAAGAACATTATTACTTAAAATTCCTCAATATCCATCTCCTCTTCATCGCCTCCATGTTTTCTTGTTAACAGTTTCAATTTCACCCTGCCAAATCCCCGGTTACGAGTTTCTTCATTCTCTCTTTCTTTCAGTTTTTCCTTTGTCTAGAAACTGATCGGCCTCAAATTTTCATCAACCCTTACACCCTTACATTTCGTGCGGTCCACGTAAAACATCTGTCAAAAGTTTAAGGCGTCAGATATAATGATTAACCATCTTTTTGTCAAACATACTAACTACTGCCAACTACTTTAAATTGACAAACATACCACTAAAATTGTCAACGACCCGCAGAATGGTTGTTTAGGATTATCAGAACTCCAACCAGTTTTGCATCGCCTCAACGCTTTAATAATATATTCACACCAATCGATTTTACCGAAATATGTTGCTCCATTAAAGTAGTGTAAAAAAGTATCTCGACAGCAGCCGTTACTGGTGCACTCTACCATTATTGATTGGAACAGCATCAGGAAGTCCAACCTAAAATCGAAACAATCTACATCTTCAGCGCTTTCAATCCTCCAAACCAGTTCCGTCGGTGAAACGAACCGGTTTGGGTACCTCTTTCTCCATTTCTTTATCCTTTCAGTACATTCATCATATTTAACCATTCTATCTAACTTAAAACCACCAGAGGGGATACCAAACATTTGATTAATAGCTGCCTCGTCCAACTTTATCTTCCCCTTGGGAATCTTAATCACCATGCTGACTGGATCAAAATTTTCAACAACATAACGTGCCATTGGCAAAGGAATACCGTCCACTCTAAACCTAAGTAAACCACAGAATCCCATATCTCTGACAGCTTTTCTTTGATTTGTCTTTAGTATCTTCACACATCTTGCGAGCTGCAGCGGGTACGACCGTGTGTAGAGTGGCACCCCCTTATCTGACTTTCGGACCCTTTTGGACTTCTTTGAAACTATCTCCTGCTCGCTCTTCCTTTTCTTAGAACCGTCAACGCTCTTACCTGCTTTTTCACAAAAGAATGATAGGGTTTTCAAATAATTCTTTTTCAAAATACATTACATTAAAAACAGGCCTCCCTTTTTTTTGCGTTTTAGAATGCATACCATTCTGTTTTTTTACTTGACGACTCAACGCGAATAATGCTTTCTTGATTCCTCTCACATGATGTCTCCTCGCCCCTCTTCCGTTTCCTGGAAGTATAGCCATCACCTGTTTTTTAGATTCACAAAACATTTTTAAAATACATTACATTAAAATACAGAACAAACATTTTTACGTTAAAATTAACAAAGTTTAAACAAATGAACACCTTTCGCTTTTTTACTTGATGAATCATCAATTTGTATGACCTTCCGACCCCTTGTGCGTCCTGCCACGTACGTAACAGTTTAGGGTTATCCTAATAAATACTATTCAAAACACATTAAAGTTGAATACACAAAACCTTACCATTCGACGTCAAGGGGCTTTCCTTGTTATCGACATCAATCGGGTCGTCGGACGTGTTTTTAAATGACGCCAAGGACAATCGCGTAATCGGTCGCTCTTCCTCCCTACATAAAAACGGCGTTCAAATGAATAAATAGCACTGTTTTTGATAAACGTAGACACATAGTACATGTCCCCAGAGTATATACCACTTCTCATTCTCTAGTTCTTCACAAACTATACCCCTACAAATAACTCATAATCGCAACAAACATATCAACCAAACCAACATCAACAAAACATATTTTTAATTATGGAGACCAACAATACACTATTAAAACAAACATTTCCAAAACACCCCAAATCTATTGTCTAATAAAAACAAAATTTTTTTGCCGTAGTATTATGGACGACAACATCAACAAAAACATATCAAACAAACCAAGATCAACAAAACATATTTTTCAAAAACATTTCTGTAAACTTTTCCCAAAACCCCCAAATCCATTGTTTAATAAAAACTACTAGACAATTACGGAGACCAACAATACACTATTAGACGTAATCTTTTACCTAAAAACTAACAAACATACCTTCAATCGGTGTTTATCGACTTCAATCGGTGTTCTGGAGAAGACGAACCAATCGATGTTATCGCCTTCGTATTATCGCCTTGAATGCCTTAAATAATATTTTGGAGAACACTATTTCTGGAGACCACCAGTTTGTTCAAAAGGTTTTATGGGGGTTATCGTGAAGCAGGAAAGGCTTTTCAGTTTTATTGTAACGTCCTCGTTTAAGTAATAAATAAATAAAATATGTTTCGGGTTGTATTTGTTGGCGTATCGTGTGGCGTCCGTTAGATTAATTAAATAATGGATAGAATATGGATAGGATCAGGAAAGGTTAATGGACTTGAAAATGATTTGGGCCTAAAAGCCTTTGGGCCCTAAATCCATCCTCATCCTTATCATTTCATCATCTTCCAATTGGCCCATATACACACACAACATAAGTCTCCCGTACACAAACATTTCAAATCCAATCTCATCCATTCAAGTTATTCAAGGTTCATCCAATCTAAAAGGTAAACTTTATATTTATTTATTTCGATTCCCTTCTCGTTAAGGTTGTTAACTCATAAACAGAGCCAACCCGACGTAAAACGAACTGGGATGAACAAGCTTTAAACAGATCTAATGATAATAATAACAATACCATCAGTATGTGAATTAACTAAATACAAAGCAATAATAACATGTTGCTAACGGGCTTCAACGAGACCCGAATCACCGATACTTCGGCCAAGGAAAAAAGGGACTCGAACCAGGGAAACCTAAAACGGAACCCAAACTGGTTATGATGATGCACAAGTCCAAACCCGTACCCCTGTTTCTACGATGAACTTTAGCCACAAATGGAACCAAAAGTTGAACCAGATCTAAATCCACCCGAGCCTGTGCGACAAACCCATTTCGCGCGAATGGATCACCTTGCGAAAGAACTAGGTTCTCACGACATGCGAAATCCCTGTGCGAAATCCGGCGATGCGAAACTCCTATGCGAAGTCTGGCTATGCGAACTGATAAATTCGCGCGACAAGCCGGCTATTCGAACTCCTATGCAAAATTCTTTGACATAGCACCCCATGCGAGTCATTTGAGTTTGCATCCCGTGCGAATTTCTTACCCTGCGAATCTCTTCTTTCATTTCGATTATCATGGTGGATGGGAAGGAGGAGGAGCAGGTGACGATGGGGTGGCCAGAAATGGCCGGCGGTGGTCCGGTAAGCAAGAAAGAAGAGGAAGAAAGTGAGAGAAATAGGGTTAAGGGGTGGGGTGGGGTGGGGTAGTTGGGTGGGTGTATATATATTTATATAATAATAATAATTGTTGGATTTTAACAAGATTATCAAAGTGATAAAACCTTACTTTTACCAAAAACGCGGTGGATAAATATTTTAAATCTTGTTAGTTTATAGTGTATACAACCAATTTTATACATGCAAAACCCAAACCCGGATCCAAATACGAAATACATACTATCAAACACATGCATGTCACTATAAGTCCATGCATATTAAGACTACCTTTCAAAACCAAGGAAATGTGAAAGGGATGATGAATGGTAGGCTAGAACTTCAAGATAGGAGTTCCTCAAGCTTGTATACCCTTCAAGCCTTCAAGCAAACACCTTGTAGCTAGGATTTGCACTCAAAAATTTTCTTCCTCCCTTGGCTCCTCCTCTTGGCCGAAAATTAGAGAGAAAAGAGAGAGAGTAGAAAACTTTTTTGTTACTTGCCAAAAATGAGGGTGAAAGAGGAAGTAAGTGTGTATCTTTTGGCATCACCCATGGCACCAATTAGAAACCTTGCATGTCTCCACTAACATTTGAAATAACAATAAAATAATAAGAGAGAAAGAGATTCCTTCCTTGTTATTATTATTATTATTATTTTTTTAAACCTTCCATTTATATATTTGTGTTATAAAACTTATTACTTATAAGTGTAACACAACATATAGGCAACATGCTAGGTAACCATTTTCACATATTATTATTTAATCATCTTAAATAACACTATGGAATGTTCTCTCTCAAAATATAAATCATCCATATGATTTATTCATTTCACAAGTACATTGTATTTAGAAACCCTTTTTCCAAATAACATAAGTGTCAATATTTATTTACTTATGATCATATCATATATAAACAAATATAATTGGTGTTTGTCTAGCTTGTTATTGGGTATGACCCGACTTAGATCATAACGTACTAGCCACATCAATTATATTATGTGTCTTGGGCAGACCGAGTCTAACAACAACAACAACAACAACAATGATAATAGTAATAATAAAACTTTATTATTATTAATTATAATAATAAAAGGATAATAAAGAGGATACTTGGATGCTAAACTTAAACAAAACCCGAACCCGAGACCCGACTCGTCTAGAAACCGTGACCTGCCTCATGCCAAACCAATGGTTTATGGGACCCGTTTGGAAACACCTAAACGTAAGAGCTCGTTATAAATAAATGAATTAAAGAGAACGTTCGAACGAGGGGAAAGTCATATATATATATATATATATATATATATGGGCAAAGTGAATATGAGGCTGTTAAACACCCAATCTTACATGTGAAACCATCAAAACTACGTAGTTTTGATGGTTTTTTTAAACTACCACTAATTTTAAGCCAAATAACTATGGTTTATTCTATCAAATCCTTTCTGGCCGGCGACTGGGGACCTCTTCATCTCTTCTAGTTGCATTTTTTGGACGGCCTTTAGTATTAGTAGGAGCTAATGGGTCCCGAACAGAAACTTAGACTCTTGTGCTGCAATTTCAAGCCATTGAGCGGTGAGACTTCCCATGAGAACGATATTTTATTACTTTGGTTGGAGTAAGAATCAGCTCATGATTGTGTACATCGTTAAACATATCCACTGTCCATTTCCATCCTTACCTTTTGAAATCCGAACAAATGCCTCACATCCGGTCCTTAAATCCCTACGACGTTTCTTAACATCCCCACTCGAGTTATTAGACTTTAAATATTTAAAGCCCTCTTTGTTCCATATATACATCCTTCGATAAGGCTCACCAGTTGTCTTATTTTTAAAAGTTGTAAATTTACGTATTCCAAATCCATGTAAAAGGGCATAACGATTGTATAACTCATACGCATCATCAAGACTATTGAAAACTATTCCCTTCACATTACTGTCTTCATTTTTATCAAACTGAGGATCGACATTCACTTCATTATTTTCCTCTATTTCAACATCTGAATAGACAATTAGATCTTTTTCAATAGCTTCGTGCTCTAATTGAGGTTGTAAATCCATTGTTTGCGTATCATATTTTAGAAAACAAAAAATATAAAAAAAAAATTACACATACAAATACAATTATTGGAATGATGAACAAATTGATATTAAACTAATAATCTGTTTACTTCATTCGGTACATTAGAATAATTGAAAAATTAATATAAAAAATTAATACCAATTATTGGAATGATAACAAATTGATATTAAACTAAAGTTGTTTGCTGTTTACTTCATTCACATGTGAAGATTGGGAAGAAATCAAACTAACTTCTAAAATTTAATAGCTACCTGTGATTTAATCATGAAGAATGAATTTGATATTGGGATCGGAGATAACACCCTGTCGTGGTGATGGATTTTGAGAGTTAGGGTTTTAATTAATGGAGAAGAAAAACAATCAAAAGATAAAATAATACTAACCATCAAAACTACGTAGTTTTGATGGTTTCACATGTAAGATTGGGTGCTTAACAGCCCCATATATATATATATAGCATAATAATAATAAATGAGGTCAAATATATTTAATTGACAAGAACAATTAAAAAGGTTACATGTCGGTTCGATTAATTTAAAGGTTAACCCCGTTAACTTAAGAAATGACAAGATATTATAGAGTATTAATACGTGTACATTATTAAACAGTTAGCCGCGCACAACTCAGGAAGGGAATTACTATTAACGGTGAACGTCACAAAATCCAGGTGAGTTCTAGCCCCTTTTATGTGTTATGTTTTCGGGGCTGTGTGCATACTACGATGTGTTTAGATTTATACACTTAACTTAAATGGTAAGTTTATATTAGATATATGTTTGCGTATTGATGTGCTAAAAGTAGTTATTAATTTATTAACTAAATAAACGCTAATCTAGACACTAAGTAATAAATTCTAGACTCTTAAACTTAACTAAACTACTAACCGGCAAGTGAATCGATCGACTCTAGTACAGCTAAGTAAGTTCGGATATTGAACCCACTAGACTCTTTAAATTACGTTTACTAGCTAATTAGACTCAACTACAGACACGACTTATTTATTTATTATTGGTTTTAGGGGGGTTTTACTAATAAACTAATTTTAAACTAGTTTAAACTAATTAAGAAAACTAAAAATGACTAAACTTAGAACTTGGACTTAATTCAGATGATGATGAACAACCACCTAGGCTAGAATCCCCTAAGTTTCAGTTATCAATTAACCTGGAGACTATTTAGTTATGGAACTGGGATCGTAAAATAGACGCTTAAGAGAAAACCCTAACAGGACCCCTTCTCAAGAGACACCTATGGTTTCTAATAAGTTTTAACGCATACCAGTATTAAGAATCAAGTTTCCTTCCTGTCACCTAATTAATTACAAACTAGTTCCTTTATACGAAATCCTACCTTACAGCGCAAAAATCAAAGGCAGTCTAATATATTCAATTTACTCGATAGACAAAGTTAATCAATCAAACCTAGACGGACTCCTTACGAAGAACTAAATCTAGCAATCCTGATAAAAAAAGACCTATCAATAACCTAGCACCTTACAGCTATTTAAGTTAGCAGCACACTTAGATTTATTTGATTAACTAATATTATTCCTATGATCTTATCGCGAAATCAATCATAAAATAGTCAAAAACACAAAGTAGATGACCTAATAGAAACCTATCATAATAACAAACAATAATCAAGGCAACTATGGAATAATAAAACTTAATTAAACAACCCCAAGCACACATATGCATCAATTTACTATAATCAAACCTTTTAACTAGTTCATAAAAACCATAACGATAAATAAATCCCAAGTCAAAATCAAACGTCAACAAAGGTTGATCATAAGCCTAGGCAGTCTATAAAGTTTAGCCTAGCATGGCAAAATCAAACAAAACATTAATAAAGGAATTCATGGTGAAAAATAAAAGAAACAAAAGATTAAAGGCGATAAACCCGTGGTCTTCGTTCTTGATCGATTGGCACTTCACTGGCTGATTCCTTGCCTTCAAACCCGCGGAAATATCCTCTCTTTAGCCCCCAAATTTGTCCAAAACGACCAGGGTATTCAGGTGATGTTTAAGGTTAAGTTTGGAGGTGTTTAAATAGGTTTTCTGGGCCCAAAACAGGTAAAAATCAAAGTTTCTGGACTTTGATAGCCGCCGCACCGCGCGACGGGGAAGCCTTTTGTGGCCGCGCAGCGCTTCGGTAATGTGGGAGGGGCCGGTTTGACCGGTCCGGTTCAATTCTGATGCTCCGGTTCACCGGTTTGGCTTGTTTTAGCTCATTTTTCGTTCTTTTTAACCACGATAAACCTCCGGAACCTACATTATTCAAATATGTTAGTAATATACAAATTCTAATAAAAAGCGAACATAAACTAATAAAATATTAAATAAAATATACAAGAGATTTATACATATTAAGCATTATATCACGTATGAATGTGAATGATATGAATTTATTAACTAGTATACACGTAGTTGTTATATTAGTTATGATTGAATGAAGTAGAAAGGAAATATGTAACGAAGTAGTATTGTATGGTATGTTAGAGGGCACCGGGCCTAATAATAATCGAGGTACATAGGGTCTGAACCCTTATAATATCCAACGTATGTAGGACACCGGATCTTTATAGTATCCGATGTATGTAGGGTCTGGACCCTTATAATATCCAAGGTATGTAGGACACCGGATCTTTATAGTATCCGCGGTATGTAGGGTCTGGACCCTTATAATATCCAAGGTATGTAGGACACCGGATCTTTATATTATCCGAGATATGTAGGGTCTGGACCCTTATAATATCCAAGGTATGTGGGGACCGAATCTTTATAGTATCCGAGTTATGAAGTCAGTCACAAGTATGGATGTATGAATGTATGTATGTATGTTTGAAATATATATGAACAGGTAAGTATTAATACATATCTTCGGACGCGTATTGGTAAGTAAGGGAATGTAATGCATGTTAATTAACTAGAACTCACCCAGCGTAGCAGACTTTTAGTATGCACGCAGGCAAGTTGAATGAGACAAGTTACTTGATGAGGGCACGTGGCAATAAGAGGAAGACTGGCATCACTATGAAGAGAAGACACCCGTGCCATTTATGTTTTATGTTTAAGAATTATGTTATTTCTGTTTAAGACAAGATGTTTTATGTTATTTATGAATGAATGACTTTTATTTCCGCGAAATGTTTTACTTAACTCTGATTTTCTGAATTATGTGAATGAGTAAATCCAACCAGTGTGAAAGTAGGGTACCCGGGTTGGGGGCCTTAGAGGTTGGTATCAGAGCATAAGTTAGAGAGAATAAGCATCCTTCATGCTTAGGCTCGAATAGAGAATGGGACGAAAAGAAGAAAGAAAGAAGATGCCAGTCAGATAATGCCATGTGTCACTCAAGCAAACATAATATGAGAATTGCCTTACGTATAACGTAGGGATAAGTACGAGGTTTATATGAATTGTTAGAGATAGAATTGTTTGCTTATATTTGAAATGTTTGACTATTTAACTGCCTTAAGTAGAACCGAGCACAAGTAGACTCACGAAAGGAAGTGTATAGGACACGGAGGGTAACGTGAGCAGTTAATCCAGCTGGCCATTGTTATTACCTGTAGCCTTACTATCTTTGTACTAAATAGTTCCTCACGTAACGATGTTTGTGTTTTTCCTTTAGAATTCAAAAGGCTGGTACTAAGACTACTGGACAAGGAGGACGCAAGGGACGCCTTGGTAGGCCACGTGTTAACCGAGTACCCTCCGAGGAATCGACTACTGAGGCCAGTGTAGAAAGAAGTATAACTGTGAGAGAAGAAGAGTATCAGCTAGATCCTAATATTCAAGCCGCGATTACTCAAGCTGTTGCTGCTGCAATGAAGAATCTCCAATCAGACAAGTCTACTGGAAGCCGTGCTGAGACTGTTGAGAAGACTGGGGAGAGTAGTAAGAAGGATGCCAAGACTGAGGATGAGGCATCAAGTGAAGCTACTCCTGTGCAGGTTAATGGTGGTAAGCGAGGCCGAGGTGGTTGCAATTACAAAACCTTCAATGGTTGTGACCTACCTAAGCTAACTAGTACTGGTGACGCAATCGCTACTCTTCATACCGCAATGGATAAGGTTATCTGCATTAGCGAGTGCCGTCCCAACCAAGCTGTGGGCTTCGCTACCCAATCATTTGCCGCTGATGAAGCTATGTTCTGGTGGGAAACTATTGAACATAGAAAGACTACTGCTGAAATTAAGGCTATGAGGTGGGATGATCTGAGAGAGATGGTGATGAGGAAGTTCTGTGTTGATACTGAGGTCGAGAAAGCGGAGATGAAGTTCCTGAACTTGAAAGCAGGGAAGATGACACACCGCGAGTACACTACTGAGTTTAACCGTATGTCGAGACTGGTGCCCGAAATGGTGAATACTGAGGCGAAGAGAATCAAGTGCTATGCCAGAGGACTTCCACAGAACGTCCGCACACTTGTCAAGGCGAATAGACCTGCTACTTTTGATCCGCATTCGAACAGGCAGAAATGATTTATGATGACTTGGCAGTGGACGACGTTGTGGTGGAAGTGAAGACGACAAGAAGTGGGATAATCATGGAAAAAGGCACGGTACTCAGTTGTGGAACCCGAGAGACAAGAAACAGAAGGTGTGGGAAAGGAAACAGTGCAAGACTTGTGGGAAAATTCATGGTGGTGAATGTAAGTGGAGTGCTGGTACTGGCGTGTGTCATAAGTATGGGAAGTCTCATGGAGGAGAGTGCAAATTTGGGTCAAACTCCTGTTATAAGTGCGGGAAGGTGGGGCATTATGCTCATGAATGTAACGCAAAACCCACCTGCTACAAATATGGGAAGACAGGTCTTATGGCTCGAGAATGCATTGAGGGTGAAGCCGGAGGTAGTGGCAAAAGAGAGGTTGAGAAGAACAGAGCGAAGACAAGGGCTTACATGCTGACTCAAGAATAAGCCAAACAGATTACCGATGTTGTGACAGGTACATTTCTCGTAAACGGTATTTCTACTTCTGTTTTGTTCGACTCAGGTGCTAATAGAAGTTTCGTAGATGTAACGTTTTGTAAGTTAGCTGGAATGACATGTTGTCGAGTGCCTGAAATGTTTATGGTAGAAACAGCTAGTGATACTTCCGTTAGGATAATGAGAATGGTTAAGAATGGTAAGATAGAATTAGAGGGGCATGAGTTCCCTGTTACTCTTTATGTGATGACCTTAGGAGGGTTCGATGTGGTTTTGGGAATGGATTGGTTGTCTGAGTTTGAGGCTCAGATAGTGTGTAAGAGTAGATTGATAAGGTTAAAGTCCTTGGATGGTGATATAGTGACGGTTTATGGTTATAAGGAAAGTAAGGGGCTTAACGTTATTTCGACGATAAAAGCCGATAAGATGATAAGGCGAGGGTGCGATGCCTACATGGCGTATGTTGTCGACACTTTGGCGGAGGCAAAGGAAGTGAACGATGTTCCTATAGTGTGCGACTATCCCGAAGTGTTCCCTGAGGACCTTCCGGGATTACCACCGGAACGAGAGGTAGAATTTCATATAGAGTTAGTACCAGGAGCCCAACCCGTCGTGAAAGCACTTTACCGACTAGCATCGTCCGAGATGAAAGAACTGATGTCCCAACTGCAAGAACTCCTCGATAAAGGTTTCATACGACCGAGTGTTTCCCAGTGGGGCGCGCCGGTATTGTTCGTTAAGAAGAAAGATGGAAGCATGAGAATGTGTATCGATTATCATGAGCTGAATAAGCTTACAGTGAAGAATAGACATCCGTTTCCACGGATTGACGACTTGTTCGATCAGTTATAAGGTGCAAGCTGGTTCTCGCGGATAGACTTTCGATCGGGCTATCATCAATTGAAAGTGAAAGAGGCAGGCATTCCTAAAACAGCGTTTGGGACGCGGTATGGACACTACAAGTTCCTCGTTATGTCGTTTGGTCTAATGAATGCTCCCGCGGCATTCATGGCCATGATGAATAGGGTGTGTCAGCCAATGTTAGACAAGTCGGTCATCGTTTTCATTGACGATATACTGATTTATTCGAAAAGCGAGTCTGATCATGCTAAGCATCTGAGAGAAGTATTGGAAGTTATGAAAGCTGATAAACTGTACGCCAAGTTCTTGAAATGCGCATTCTGGTTGCGCGAAGTGCAGTTTCTAGGTCACATAATCAATCCTGAGGGGATTACTGTGGATCCAGCTAAGATTGAGGCAATAAAGAATTGGAAGACGTCGCAAAACCCGACTGAAATACGCAGATTCTTTGGGTTGGCCGGCTATTATAGGAGATTCATTCAAGGCTTCTCAAAGATAGCCGCACCGTTGACCAGTATGGCTCGAAAGACTGTGGTATTCAATTGGGGTAAGTTCCAGCAAGAGGCGTTTGAAGAATTAAAGAAGAGGCTCATGCAAGCTCTGATTCTTGTTTTACCCGAGGGTAATGAGGATTTAGTAGTTTATGCTGATGCTTCATATCATGGGTTAGGTTGCGTGTTAATGCAACAAGGAAAGGTCATAGCATATGCGTCTAGACAATTGAAAGTTCACGAATGTATATATCCGACGTATGACTTGGAGTTAGCAACTGTAGTGCATGCTCTTAAGATCTGGAGACATTACTTGTTTGGTACTAAGTGTACTATCTATACGGATCACAAGAGTTTGAAGTACTTCTTCGAGCAGAAAGAGTTGAATATGAGGCAAAGAAAGTGGCTAGAGTTGATAAAAGACTATGACTGTGAAATTAAGTATCACCCGGGAAAGGCGAATGTAGTTGCCGACGCTCTAAGCCGGAAGAATGAAGAAGTGATAGCAACTGTGAAGTCATACAAGCAGAAGTGCCGGCAGACGAAGGGTTAATGAAGAAAGAGAGGATTTACGGGCAACAAACTGAGCTGATTGATAATACGCAAGGCGTAAAGATCAGATTCGATCAAATGTGGATCCCGCGCTATGAGAATCTCAGAAGTCGAATCCTAGATGAGGCTCATAAATCTCGATATTCGATTCATCCAGGATCTAACAAGATGTATCAAGACTTGAAGAAGGACTACTGGTGGCCCGGTATGAAGAACGAAGTGGTTGATTATGTAAGTAAGTGCTTGACTTGCTTACAAGTTAAAGCTGAACACCAGAAACCGTATGGGAAGATGCAGCCTTTGGAGATACCCGAGTGGAAATGGGAACACATCACTATGGATTTCATAACTAAGCTACCGCATACAGCTAAGAATCATGATACCTTTTGGGTGATTGTGGACCGTCTGACTAAAAGTGCTCACTTTCTGCCTATACGAGAGGCTATCTCGTCAGAAACGTTAGCAAACGTGTTCATCAAAGAAATTCTAACGAAGCATGGAGTGCTGTTGTCGATCGTATCTGACAGAGATACCTGTTTTACTTCCCGATTTTGGAAGAGGTTTCATGAAGCAATGGGAACGAGATTGAACATCAGCACGGCGTATCATCCTCAAACAGATAGGCAGTCTGAGCGGACTATCCAAACCCTTGAGGATATGTTGCGTGCTTGTGTGTTAGATTTTGGAGGAAGTTGGGATGATCATCTTCATTTAGCAGAATTCTTTTACAATAACAGCTATCATTCGAGCATTGGTATGCCTCCTTTTGAGATGTTGAATGGCAGACTGATGTGCGTCGGATATGTATAAAAGAATGACCCTCACAACTAAGCTTTAAATATAAAACGAAAATCCTAAAACCACACACAACCGGCAAGTGTACCGATCGCAAGTAGTATAGACCTAGGAAGTCCGAGTATCGAATACGTGGACACGTAAGAAAGCTAATGATCACTAACCCTAGACAAGACCTACCTAAGAATAATATTTAATTGATTTTTGAATTCTTTTAACTTAACTGAACTAACTAACTGATTGACAAAACTTACCAAAAATAGAAAACTTAACGGGGAACTAACTGTGTTAACTTAGGATGGAGAAAAACGTCTACCTAGGTCTGAATCAAACTGTAGGCCTAACAAGCTAATGGATTGAATGATATCTAGACACCGATCCCTAAAGATGACACGACTAAGGATCGCTCGGGCTCACCGGATTACCTCACGGTCTCACTCAACAAGCCTAAACTACTCAAAAACGGCTAAAACGACCAAACCGGGAAACAATTGCTAACGTGTTCTAATGATGGATCACCTCTCGGTCTCACCAACACTCGACCCTAATGGCAATGAATACTACACAACCAAGGATAGAGGAACAATTCAACTTAAACTAAAATAGATCAACTAATCGCTCAAAACACCTAAACCTGACAAGAAACAAACTCGCTCTCGCGCAATTCTTATTCTAGCATGCAAAGGCAATGAGACAACCCTAACTTCCTATCACCTCTCAGTCTCAAAGAAGGTGTTTAACCACTGTACTTAATCCAATAAATCATGCAACAAAGCCCTACAATGGTACCTACCGCAAACAAACCCTAAACACAAAGTCTAGAATCAAACAATGCACCGATCAATCAATACAAACTAATCAACCGACACAAGAGGTTTATGCAATGAATTACCAAAATTTCTAGCCCTTAAACACAACCTATTTCATGTCTAAATCAAACTTTACAATAACAATTAAAGTCTATTAATCAAACAATCCAATAAACTCATCAAAACCTAACAATAATCATCATTCCTATGTAGAACTAACAAGTTTAGCCTCTAATATTATTTGGACAGCAGCAAACACTTAATAAAATCATCAATACACTCATCCCAATCATCTTAACAATCATTCAATGATCAACAAATATTAATAACAAGTCAATATCTCAAGCAATTGCAAAACTACTAATCAATTGAACAAGTATATTAAAGATGATGAACAATGTTATGAAAGAAAGGATATGTAGATGAATAGTGGCTGTTCTTGGCTGCCAAAATCGATAGTAAATGATCCCGAGACTTGTCCTTGCCTTCTTCTTCCTTCCCTAGCCTCCACAAGACCAAACCCTAGTCACCAAACTTCTTTTTATTTTCTCCTTGCTTCTGGCCGATCGCAACAGCTTGTAGGCTGTTAGGTTTTATTTTTTTCATATTATAATTATAATGTAAGACTTGGGCCTCCATGATGCATATGGGTCGGGCTCTAAGCTTTGTCTTGAACTTGTATGCGTAAAAGGCTCGTAAGCTCCTCGAAAAGTCCCGGTTTCTTTCTTTCTTTCACCCAAAACCTACATGATTATTAAAACTATGTAAAACCTATATAAATCAAGTAAAAACACATAAAATATAATATAATACGTAGATAACAGGTGTGGAAAATACGTGTGTTTTACAACACATCAAATATCCCCACACTTAAGACTTTTTCGTCCCTGTAAAAGAATAACACACAGGATCATATCCGAGTTTAACCGACAACTCTTGGTTTTATTTATTCATTATTATTATTAATACATTGTTTTTCTTTTTAAAGTAATAGATCAAGTGACCCGTTACCCAAATATCTCTCCCAACTTTCACCTAATAAGTTAGATCAGGTCGATTTCCGGTATTGCTGTCCACTTAAACCCATGCCCCCAATACTTACCAAGGCAAATAAGGCGCGACAATTTTTTCAGTTTGAATAATAGTGGGACCCAACAATTAATAACCATACCCGATCCGAGTCACCCCAATTTGACTTAAACCTTATATCGAGTTGATCAAAACATGAAGTGCCATTTTTATGAATAGCTAAAGACAATCAAGGGTATTGTTTATCCACCTAAGCTTAGGCATTAAGGTCTACCTAGCAGCCATTAGATACGATTAATGTACGCTTAAGTAGCTAACTAGTAAGTGTTCCCCACTACATGGCATACCCCTGTTATCAAGCAATACCCCAAAGTTCATCTCCAAGGGTGAGTATGCACAGATTCATCTGTTGGGCTTACATATGACGTGTCCCTTGTGGCCCGTTTCTTAATGGTAATGAGGCGCGAGCAAGGGGACCTCATATGACTAACAGCGTGTATGATCAAGTCAGTAATGTATTTTTACTTTGAAGTACTAGGTGATCATGTTTATTGACTTATGTTTGGCAGATAAACTGCGGGTTTTCTCTTTGAGCTCTTTTAATATTCATAACTCCACTTAGGAGATGTGAATACCCAGATGATAAATCGCATAAAGACCCATGGTGTCCGTCCCCCGGGGCATCCCATCAATACAGGATTTAAGGTTATAAAACCATACACCTATGAAATGTTAACCTCTAAAACTAGAAGCATGCAATTTATGTTTATATCACAGGCTACTTTGCATATCCTAATGTTAAGCCTACCCAAGCATCGTATGATTAGTCTATTTCAATTTCAATAAATTTTTAATTTTTATGATCAAACTAAACATAAGGCTTGAGTATGACCCGCCTTTTCATCCCATTTTATAAAGTTAAGTCAACAACCAAACCGCCCTTTCATTCTTGAAGGCTAAGCCTACCAGCACATCGATTACTGAGTCTAAACCGTTCGGTTGCCATACATTACGTGAGGGTCTAATGGGCACTGTTCTTATTTATTTTATATATATATATATATATATATATTGAAAACACCGAGAATTTATAAAATAAACACTACTCTGTAATAATATCATTTCCTGTTTAACATAGAGAAAACAAATTTCAAGGGACTATTTTTTCAAATTTTTTATTTTTTATTTTTTCAAAATATTTTCTACAACTAAGTAAAATAAATCCCCATCCCCACACTTAGAACGAAATCGTCCTCGATGAGTACAAGGAAAAGAAATAAAATAAAGTAAAAATAAAACAAAAACAAAAATATAATATACAAGAATAAAAACAAAGAACGAGTTACTCCTTTGGTTTGTGTGCCGAATCTTCAATAGCTATGTAGTAACCAAACGACCGTATAGCATTTCATTCGTGGCCGTAACCTTGGGAGAACCTGTTCTAAAAAGCCATCGTAGCTACCATGCGCATAATATAACCTGCAAAACTCAAACTCGCTCACGTGTAGCGGCGTTCAACACGGAAAACAAAAACATAAACAAATAAATATATTTTTGTGTTTTTTTCGATAAAAGAACACCCTTTAAATCGACCGACTCGAATAGAGATTGAGTACGAGCGGTTTCATCTTGGAATATCCTGAAATAGACAAAAATAAATAAAACAGATAGCATACACAAATAAAAGAAATAAAAACTCTACAACTCAGGCAGTTTCCCGAGTGATGCATCCATATGTCTACGTCTCGGAGAGTGAGTCAAGGTAGAATACCTCGACCGTCTGATCAGTCATCGGCTCGCCAATGTAGTGCATCAGTCTATGACCGTTCACCTTAAACGTCCCGCCTTTATCCTTTATCTCGATAGTGCCATCCGGGAAAACCTCAGTAATCGTAAACGGACCAGACCAACGGGATCTCAACTTTCCCGGGATTAACCTCAACTGGGAATTATACAATAAGACCAAATCCCACACTTAAACTGCTTATTACCCTTCAACTTACGATCTTGCAGTTCCTTCGCCTGTTACTTATAACGATATGAACGTGCGTAAGTATAGTCCCGTAACTCCTCCGTCTCATACAACTGATGAAAACGATGGTCTCCGGTAGATAACTCAAAATCAAGGGAAGACGACTCAGTGTCAGTATCAGGGGGGTGTTCAGTCAAGGCGACCATCTCAACCTCTGGAGTCTCCCGATCTAAAATTTGTGTGTCTGAGGCGAAGCCTCCACAGAGGTCACTGGAAAATTCCCCTACATGAGTCATGATCGTATCAATGAAGTATAGGGAGTCATCAGCCAATTTGGGATGCTTAGGTGACTGTCAAACGTCAAACGTGATGTTCTCATCCCCGAATCGAAGAATCAGTTTGCCATCGCAAACGTCGATCAACAAATGCGCGGTGGCTAGAAAAGGTCTGCCCAGAATGAGTGGAACATTATCACCCTCGTTCATATCAAGAATAACGAAGTCCACCGGGAAGATGAACTTACCAATGCGAACGAGCATGTTCTCAACAATCCTATGCGGATACTTCACAGAATGATCAGCAAGCTGGATACTCATCCTGGTAGGCCTCGGTTCGCCTAAGCCCAGCTTATTGTACACGGAATACGGCATAAGATTAATACTAGCCCCAAGGTCGGCCAGCGCATGAATCACCGTATCATCACTCAAGATGCAGGGAATTGTGAAACTCCCTAGATCGGCCATCTTTTTTGGTAACTTCCTCTGTAAGACAGCAGAACAACTAGCACTCATACCTCAGCTAACTTCTCCTTATTCGAGAGAATATCCTTAAGGAACTTCGCATGTTTAGGCATCTGATTCAGTGCCTCAAGGAATGGAATATTAAGATAAAGCTGCTTCAAAAGATCAAGAAATTTGGAGTTCTGCTCCTCATCTCTATCTCTACGGAGTCGCCCGGGGTATGGCAATCTAGGTTTGTAGACTCCCAGTGGCTCACTTGGTAACTGCTATCTCTCGGCCTGTGCTGAACTCCCTGGGCTGCTCCTCTGATGCACCTGGGCCGGCGGAGACTCCAACTGAATTTCCTCATCCACCTGCTCCTCTACAACTACTGTTGGCTCCTCGACGACTCTCCCTCTAGACGTCTCCTGAATCACGGGCTCATCTCGTGCCCCTACACCGCTCCTCGTCGTCACAGTCTTCACGAATCCTCTCGGGTTCTGCTCGGTATTACTTGGTAGCGTACCCTGCGGCCTCTCGTTCAATCAACTGGCTATCTCTCCCATCTGCCGCTCGAGATTCTGAATCGACGCTCCCTGATTCCTCATGAACTGCTCGTGCTCCCGAAGTTTGGGTCTCCTTGTGTCGGGAATCCTCTCGCGTCATAAGCTGTGACAGCATCTGCGCTGCTGCGCCATCATGTCCTCCAAAGTGGGCTTCTCGCCCCCCACTGGCATCCTGGAATAAACTCTGATGCTGCTGAAAACCGGACTGATTACCGCCCCCTCCAGTTGGAATTCTGGTTGCCTCTCCATCCCGAATTATAAGAATTGAAAGAATTTGAGTTTCGGTTTAGATTTCCTATAAAGTCAACGGCCTCCTCCTGCGAACTGACTGGGCACTGAATGGTATCATGCCCTCCTCTGCATATCTCGCATAACCTGCTCTTCGTCTGCAAGTCCTTCACAATCTGTGCTAAAGCCTCAACCTGTGCCGTGAGTGCGGTGGTCATGTCCACCGAATGCATGCCGTGTGATATGGAGTCGACGGTCTTACCACCCTTGGCGGGTGGTCACTGGTATCCACTCATAGCTAACCCGTTAAACAAAGCGATGCACTCATCCGGGTCCTTCGTCGTCAGCAAATTTCCTCCTGCCGCCGTGTCAAGCATGTTTTGCGTCACGTACGTCACTCCATTGTAGGACTTCTCGACAACCGCCCAATATTGCAAGCCGTGGTTCGGGCACAACGCTAACAGATTCTTAAATCACTCCCATGCCTCGTAGAAACTCTCGGTATCCTCCATCTGAAAAGAATGAATCTGGTTACGCAAACGAGCGGCCCTAGCCGGAGGATCGTATTTCTCAAGAAATAGGGTCTGCATGGCAGCCCAAGTAGCTATGGAGCCCTGTGGGAGGTACTCTAGCCACAGACTCGCTTTATCGATGAGCGAGAACGGAAACACGCGGAGTTTCATGGCGTCTTCGGATATGCCTGCAAGATGAAAAGTGTCGCAGATACGCGCGATGCGAGTGAGATGACGATGCGGGTTTTCGTGAAGTAAGCCGTGGAACTGAGCAGAATGAGAAATGGTGTTCAGAATACTCGAAGGAATCTGCCAGTTCGCGTTAACTCCAATGGCGGGTGTGCGATGCTGGATCTCGCGCCAGCATTTGCTGGTCGGGACCGGTCTGCAACTGTCCTCCTCGGTGGTGGATTGTCGCCCATGATCCTATCCCTATCGTCAGAGTCAACAGATGAAGAAGTGGAAGATGGTGAAATGGCGCGACGTCTCTCACGAAACTCTCTCTGGCTCGGGAAGTGCTTCCGTGTCGGATGGTCCTTAAGATCGAGTCTGTCGCATAAAACTATAATTAGAAATAAATTTAACTAAACTATTCTAACAAATAAGCAAAACAAAACAAAAATAATTACAAGTAGCACACAAGATAAATCCTAACTCGAGTCTCTCTTAAAACGCCTAAAACCGTGTCCCCGGCAATAGTGCCAATAACTTGATGTGCGTCGGATATGTATAAAAGAATGACCCTCACAACTAAGCTTTAATATAAAACGAAAATCCTAAAACCACACACAACCGGCAAGTGTACCGATCGCAAGTAGTATAGACCTAGGAAGTCCGAGTATCGACCACGTGGACACGTAAGAACGCTAATGATCACTAACCCTAGACAAGATCTACTTAAGAATAATATTTAATTGATTTTTGAATTCTTTTAACTTAACTGAACTAACTAACTGATTGACAAAACTTACCAAAAATAGAAAAGTTAACAGGGAACTAACTGTGTTAACTTAGGATGGAGAAAAATGTCTACCTAGGTCTGAATCAAACTGTAGGCCTAACAAGCTAATGGATTGAATGATATCTAGGCACCGGTCCCTAAAGATGACACGACTAAGGATCGCTCGGGCTCACCGGATTACCTCTCGGTCTCACTCAACAAGCCTAAACTACTCAAAATCGGCTAAAACGACCAAACCGGGAAACAATTGCTTACTTGTTCTAATGATGGATCACCTCTCGGTCTCACCAACACTCGACCCTAATGGTAATGAATACTACACAACCAAGGATAGAGGAACAATTCAACTTAAACTAAAATAGATCAACTAGTTGCTCAAAACACCTAAACCTGACAAGAAACAAACTCGCTCTCGCGCAATTCTTATTCTAGCATGCAAAGGCAATGAGACAACCCTAACTTCCTATCACCTCTCAGTCTCAAAGAAGGTGTCTAACCACTGTACTTAATCCAATAAATCATGCAACAAAGCCCTACGATGGTACCTACCGCAAACAAACCCTAAACACAAAGTCTAGAATCAAACAATGCACCGATCAATCAATACAAAACTAATCAACCGACACAAGAGGTTTATGCAATGAATTACCAAAATTTCCAGCCCTTAAACACAACCTATTTCATGTCTAAATCAAACTTTACAATAACAATTAAAGTCTATTAATCAAACAATCCAATAAACTCATCAAAACCTAACAATAATCATCATTCCTTGGTATAACTAACAAGTTTAGCCTCTCATATTATTTGGACAGCAGCAAACACTTAATAAAATCATCAATAAACTCATCCCAATCATCTTAACAATCATTCAATGATCAACAAATATTAATAACAAGTCAATATCTCAAGCAATTGCAAAACTACTAATCAATTGAACAAGTATATTAAAGATGATGAACAATGTTATGAAAGAAAGGATAGGTAGATGAATAGTGGCTGTTCTTGGCTGCCAAAATCGATAGTATATGATCCCGAGACTTTTCCTTGCCTTCTTCTTCCTTCCCTAGCCTCCACAAGACCAAACCATAGCCACCAAACTTCTTTTTCTTTTCTTCTTGCTTCTGGCCGATCGCAACAACTTGTAGGCTGTTAGGTTTTTTATTTATTTATTTTTTTTATATTATAAGTATAATGTAAGGCTTGGGCCTCCATGATGCATATGGGTCGGGCTTTGAGCTTTGTCTTGAACTTGTATGCGTAAAAGGCTTGTATGCTCCTCGAAAAGTCCCGGTTTCTTTCTTTCTTTCACCCAAAACCTACATGATTATTAAAACTATGTAAAACCTAAATAAATCATGTAAAAACACATAAAATATAATATAATATGTAGATAACAGGTGTGGAAAATATGTGTGTTTTACAACACATCACAGACATTGTAGAACTTCAGTATGTTGGGGAGAGATTGGTCAGAAGGAGATGGGTAGCCTGGAAGTGGTGCAAGAAACCTCCTCGAGATTTGATCAAATCAAGGCAAGGATGAAAGCTGCTCAAGAACGCCAGAAGTCTTATGCCGATAAGCGACGATGACTGATCGAGTTTAACGTTGGTGACAACGTGATGCTTAAGGTCTCGCCGTGGAAAGGCATTATCCGTTTTAGGAAGAGAGGAAAGTTGAGTCCAAGATACATTGGACCGTTTAAGATTGTAACATCCTCTTTTCTGAGAATTATAAATAACAGAAAGTTCTATAATTAACTGTGTGTCGTTAACTTAATTGGGTGCGTTAATGTTTGGATAATAAATGGAATTAGAAGTGTGAGTGGGTTGTGGGGCCCATAGTCCCCTATATAAACCCAACCCCTCCTTCCTATCACCACTTTCTTCTCTTCCACCACACACACACACTCAAGAACACACACATTTTCTCTCAAGACCCGAATATGAATCCGGGCTAAAGCAAGGAAGATCTTGGTGTTTGAGAGTATCTCAAACATCAAGAAAACATCCAGATCTTCGGGGTTGTCCAGATCTGAACCAAACCCGGAGCAAAAAGGTAAGCTTCGGCCAAAGGGTTAAGTTTTATGGTTAGAATCGACATGCAAACCAATGTAATGATAGATCGGGTTGTGAAATGTAAGAAAAACATGAACTTTGTGAGTTTTAGCCTCACGGGTGTATTATAGAACAAAAAAGGTGACGTCTGGACTATGAGAAACACGGGTATACAAAGTTGGTACAACCCAAAATTCATAAAAAGAGTAGAATCGGGTCCTAAGGAGGAAACAAGGAGAAAAATGGCTTTAAAATGGTAAAAACCACGAAAGGCAGGAATTTTGCATCGCACAGCCATGTGAAGCGAAATCAATAATTTCGCATCACACAGCCATGCGAAGCGAAATCAATATTTTCGCATCGCACAGTCATGCGAAGCAAAAAAGTCATGCGAAGCGAAATTCCATGCGAAGCGAAAAAGTCATGCGAAGCAAAATTCCATACGAAGCGAAAAAGTCATGCGAAGCGAAATTCCATGCGAAGCGAAATTCTTCAATGCGAAATTTCATGAAATTCATTTTCTGATGCATTTTTGTTAAAGGACTGTTAGTGAAAATAAAATTCTTCCAGCTCGACCCCAGCCAGGGGCTCTGCCCCTTGGACCCTGCTAGGGGCTGCCGCCCCTAGACCCCACTACCAGGGGCGCTGGCCCCGGACCCCCGTTAGTTGAGGGTTTCACTAACTTAGATGTAGGAAGTAGTAGTAATGGATAATTGACACGTGTAATGTGTTGTACAGTTTGCCGTGCACAACTAAGGAAGGGCATTACCATTAACGGCGAGAGAAACCGACTCCAGGTGAGTTTCTAGCCCCATTTCTGTGTTATGTTTTCGGGGCTGTGTGCATACTCCTATGTGATAGTTAAAATACTTATCCTAAGTGATAGGTATAAGATACGTGTATG
This sequence comes from Bidens hawaiensis, assembly GCF_021521415.1. NCBI lineage: Eukaryota > Viridiplantae > Streptophyta > Magnoliopsida > Asterales > Asteraceae > Bidens > Bidens hawaiensis. The sequence goes on along the minus strand of NW_027505408.1, from coordinate 3,697 downwards.
ATTGTGCATTGAATGTTATTATTATATGACGGTTATATGAATGAATAGGTATGTATATATTATATACATAAGACAGGTAAAGTATGCTCGTATGATAGGAAACGTAGGAAGTAAATACATGGTTATTCGTGATGTTAGGGACCAGACCCTTCTAATATCTGTGATGATAGGGACCAGACCCTTCTAATATCTGTGATGATAGGGACCAGACCCTCATAATATCTATGATGATAGGGACAAGACCCTTCTAATATCTGTGATGTTAGGGACCAGACCCTTTTAATATCTGTGATGATAGGGACCAGACTCTTATAATATCTGTGATGTTAGGGACTAGACCCTTATAATATCTGTGATGTTTAAGATAGAATAGCTTATGGTATACCATAGGGTCTTACGAAAGAAAGTATGTAAGTACGTATGTATGTATATAAAGTATGTATGAAAGAAGTAATAGCAAGTGAGGTATGAATACGCATCTTCGGACACGTATGAGTAAGAATATGAATGTAATGTATGTTAAATTTATTAACTAGAACTTACTCAGCGTAGCTGACTTTTAGTATGCACGCAGGCAAATAGGCTGAGGCAGCTGGCTTGAGGAAGGACACATGGCATGAGCTAAAGAGACTGGCGTCTATGAAGAAGTGTCATGACTATTTTATGTTATGTTTATGAGAAGATAATTTGTATGTTAAGACAAGATTCAATGTTTTGTAATGTGATGCTTGAAGTTTTAAATCATTCCGCGAAAGTTTTAATTAACTCGGGTTTTAGGACTGTGTCTATGAGTAAATCCAACACCAAAGTAGGGTTACCGGGAACAGGGCCTTACAAAGATCGTAGCTCGTTTAGGAGAAGTGGCGTATAAGCTCGATCTACTTGCGGAACTGGAAGGGATTCACTCTACCTTTCACATCTCTCACTTAAGGAATTGTCTTGCAGACAACACGTCTCACGTGCCGTTAATGGACATAGAGGTAGATGAGCGATTGAATTACATCGAGCAGCCAGTCGAGATTGTTGATAGTAAGGATAAGCAACTTCGTCGAAAGGTTATCCCCTTAGTCAAGATAATTTGGAAACACCGCAAGGGATCCGATGCGACATGGGAATCGAAGGAGGAGATGCGTAAGTTCTACCCGCAGTTGTTTATGTAACAGATAGGTTTCGAGGACGAAACCTTTTTTAAGGGGGAGAGACATATAACGTCCTCGTTTCAGTAATAAATAAATAAAATATGTTTCGGGTTGTTTGAGTTATCGTATCGTGTGGCTTCGGTTAGATTAATTAAATAATAGGTAGAATATGGATAGGATTAGGAGAGGGTTAATGGACTTGAAAACTATTTGGGCCTAAAAGCCTTTGGGCTTAGCCTATTTAAACCTAAAACCCTAAATCCATCCTTATCTTTATCATTTCATCATCTTCCAATCATTGGCCCACTTACACACACAACATAAATCTCCTGTACACAAACATTTGAAATCCAATCTCATCCATTCAAGTTATTCAAGGTTCATCCAATCTAAAAGGTAAACTTTATATTTATTTATTTCGATTCCCTTCTCGTTAAGGTTGTTAACTCGTAAACGGAGCCATCCCGACGTAAAATGAACCCGGGATGAACAAGCTTTAAACAGATCTAATGATAATAATAACAATACCATCAGTATGTGAATTAACTAAATACAAAGAAATAATAACATGTTGTTAACGGGCTTCAACGAGACCCGAATCACCGATAGTTCGGCCAAGGCAAAACGGGACTTGAACAAGGGAAACCTGAAACGGGGCCCGAGCTGGTTAGGATGATGCACGAGTCCAAACCCGTTCCCCTGTTTGTATGATGGGCTGTAGCCACAGATGAAGCCAAAAGGTGAACAGATCTAAATCCACCTGATCCTGTGCGACAAACCTATTTCGTGTGAATGGATCACCATGAGAAAGAACTAGGTTCGCACGACATGCGAAACCCCTGTGCGAAATCCGGCGATGCGAAACTCCTGTGCGAAGTCCGGCTATGCAAACCCCTATGCGAACTGATAAATTCATGCGACAAGCCGGCTAAGCGAACTCTTATGCGAAATTCTTGGATTTGCACCCACATGCGAGTCATTTGAGTTCGCATCCCGTGCTAATTTCTTAACCTACGGATCTCTTCTTTCATTTCGATTATCATGGTGGATGGAAGGAGGAGGAGCAGGTGACGATGGGGTGGCCGGAAATGGCCGGCAGCAGCCGGGGTCCGGTAAGCAAGAAAGAAGAGGAAGAAAATGAGAGAAATAGGGTTAAGGGGTGGGGTAGTTGGGTGGGCGTATAATAATAATAATAATAATAATAATAATAATAATAATAAAATAATAATAATAATAATAAAAATAATAATAATAATAATAATTATTATTATTATTATTATTATTATTATTATTATAATTATAATAATAATAAAACTTTATTAATAATAATAATAATAAAAGGATAATAAAGAGGACACTTGGATGCTAAACTTAAACAAAACCCAAACCCGAGACCCGACTCGTCTAGAAACCGTGACCCTCCTCATGCAAGCCAATGGTTTATGGGACCCGTTTGAAAACACCTAAACGTAAGAGCTCGTTATAAATGAATGAATTAAAAGAGAACGTTCGAACGAGGGGAAAGTCATAAATATATATATATATATATATATATGTTATATATATATAGCATAATAATAATAAATGAGGTCAAATATATTTAATTGACAAGAACAATTAAAAGGTTACATGTCGGTTCGATTAATTTAAAGGTTAACCCCGTTAACTTAAGAAATGACAAGAGATTATAGAGTATTAATACGTGTACATTATTAAGCAGTTAGCCGCGCACAATTCAGGAAGGGAATTACTATTAACGATGAAAGTCACAAATCCAGGTGAGTTCTAGCCTCTTTTATGTGTTATGTTTTCGGGCTGTGTGCATACTACGATGTGTTTAGATTTATACATTTAACTTAAATGATAAGTGTATATTAGATATATGTTTGCGTATGAATGTGAATGATATAAATTGATTAACTAGTATACACGTAGTTGTTATATTAGTTATGATTGAAGGAAGTAGAAAGGAAATATGTAACGAAGTAGTATTGTATGGTATGTTAGAGGGCACCGGGCCCTAATAATAACCTAGGTATGTAGGGTCTGGACCCTTATAATATCCAAGGTATGTAGGACACCGGATCTTTATAGTATCCGAGGTATGTAGGGTTTGGACCCTTATAATATCCAAGGTATGTAGGACACCGGATCTTTATAGTATCCGAGATATGTAGGGTCTGGACCCTTATAATATCCAAGGTATGTGGGGACTGGATATTTATAGTATCCGAGGTATGAAGTCAGTCGGAAGTATGGATGTATGAATGTATGTATGTATGTTTGAACGATTTCTGAACAGGTAAGTATTAATACGTATCTTCGGACGTGTATTGGTAAGTAAGTGAATATAATGTATGTTAATTAACTAGAACTCACTTATCGTAGCTGACTTTTAGTATGCACGCAGGCAAGTAGAATGAGACAAGTTGCTTGATTTAGGACACGTGGCAATAAGAGAAAGACTGGCATCGCTATGAAGAGAAGACACACGTGTCATTTATATTTTATGTTTAAGACTTATGTTATTTCTGTTTAAGACAAGAGTATTCTGTTAT